>NC_091744.1:75865116-76000116 GCF_043380555.1 Nothobranchius furzeri | reverse complement strand
GGTGGAGAGGTATAGAAGGAGGGAGGATGAGAGACATGATTATTGATGAAGTAGGAATTTTTCAAAGGTTCCTACCAGGAGGTTTCCTTTTGCTCGCAAAACCACAGAGACACCTAACAACTGAGACACTCTCAGTGTATTGTTTTAATTGGGTGGCAGCCCCCTGTCACCCACCGGGGGGGTCAAGAGTTCAGATAGCAGCCACGCTGACCCCCTCACCGCACCCGCTCTTTTAGACTTCTCTGGTTTTTACAACTTTGTACCATTTTACAGCCTCTTTGTTTCCTTCTTGTTTGGAGAATTAGAAGGTTTGCTGACTATAAAAAGGAAAACAGTCATAGCTTTCTTCAGTTTTCTATTTTCCAATCCAGCTGCAATCTCTTTTGCTTCCATTCACTTAGGTTTATGTACATTTATCTCCCTCGATTTGTCTTGTTTCTCCTTTTCGGCTCTTGTTTGCCTCTTCAGGGTGGGCGACAGGTCCAAGCTTTAGGGGGACGGCAGGCCTGTCACATTTTGCTTTGTCTTGGTCTTCACCAGAACATACCACCGCGAGTTAACCTGGCAACTGCCTTTTCCTTTCAGCCTCCCGACTGTAAATTGTTTGGAGGAGTAGCAACATTCCTCCTCATTCCCGTATTCTCCAGTGGTTCCCGGGAAAAGGTCGCTCCGACTTTTAATTTCTGTCCTCTGAATATGATTCATGATTTGCTCCTCCGTAAGAGCCTGTTGATGTTTACATTTGACTTCCAAGAGTGCTAAAATAAATTCAAATCTGATTAGACACTCTGCTATTTATCTACCTGGAGATGGCTGCCCAGGCAGTATTCGCTGAAACAGGAATTAGTGAATGTCACGAGAGAGAAATGAATCCTGGTGCGCAGCTCTATAAATATTTGACTCTCCTTCCTGGAGCCCTAACCGTGAAAGAGGGCTCTGCCTAGTCCTGCTCTCCTTACCAGAGGGAACAGGGTGGCAAGTTGTCTGATTAATAGACTTAAAGAGAACATACATCATGTTTTTAGGAGACCTAGAAAAAGTTTGAGCCTATCCTACATACCCTACAGAACATCTTATTCAGCAGTAAATCTGAGCCTGCTTTCAGTGAAACATTACACCGCTAAAGCATGCCCGCTTCTCCCAACATTCCTTTGCAGTCGCATCTTTATTTATTCCCCTCTGGGATCAATAAAATATCTTTGAATTTTGAATTGAATTGAATTTAACTTGAACTGTGTTTGAACGCTTTTTTAATCTCAGCACCCAGTCCTTTTCATCTGTGTTTCTTATTTTTTACTCAACAAGTGAGGTTTGTTTCTGTGTGTGTTCTCGTCTTTCAGACTATAGTTCAATCAAACTCGGCTTATGATATGTGTCAGCCATAACTTCAACCCTACTAAACAAAGTAGTAAAGACATCCGTTATCTTAAAGGTGATTAACTCTTATTATTGTTTCTGAATTAGTCACGCTGAGTTTTCCATGCAGGCTGAACATGAAAATAGCATTAGCATAAACATCTCATAGGAAAATAGATGGTGAAAATAGGATTTGAAACACCTGAGATATCTATGTCACACTGTCACTCAACATTCATGGACTCATCCTTCTTGACTCACGACGAGGAAGGCCGTTGTTGGTTTAGCTTCCAGGAAACAGCAGAAAACTTCTCAGCTAATAGAAGCTAACCGTTAGCATTAGCGACTCCACCAAACAGAAAAACGCCTCCAGATTTGAGTTATTTGTAAAGATAAAATATCCATGTCACAACTCAGTGGTAGAGTCGTGTTGCTGTTGTTCACTCCAAGGTGAGATCTCCAAATATCAGAAAATAAGACTCTAAAACCTGCCATCTGAAGCTCAGCTGTGACGCGGCTCACTTCTAGTTCTGGTGCACTGGTGTTTTGTGTCTCCTGAATATGAAGGCATTCATTCTTACTAGACACCACTGCAAATGTATTAATTAAATGAGTGTTCAACACTTTTAACTTTCATCCTCACTAGTATCACATTTTGGCTTTAGTTAAAAAAAAAGGAGAAAGGTGACAAGAAAAATATGGTGAATCAATCCTATCAGCCATTGTGTGTCTTCATACGACATTACTATCAGGCAGCAGAAGGATGGCATAGGTGGTGTGACGACAGGAACTGGTGGTGGACTCTGACGCAGAGTGAAACTAATGGAGAGTGAATTAGCCAACAAGCAGCAATGGCTAGCAGTGGACAAGTGGAACTGGAGCCAGACTGGAATGCGAAGGAGGAGGAGAAGGGAACAGGTGATGGTGACTGATTGCCCTAAGTGAGTAAAGAAGTTTCTTAACTTTAGAGGCTGAGATCCACCCAATAGAGGGCAAGGAGTCCATCATGCACAGCGGATGGGAGTTGAGCACGATGAGGTCCTGACAGGTACTAAGACATCAGCATAACACAACTGTTTTAGCAATGAGTGACATCACTGGTAAGTGCCTAAAGGCGTCCATGGACATTAATAACATTAAAAAATGTTAAAGTATGCTGAAGGATTGGGCGAGCAGCTGTGTGACGTGATTTCTGCAAGGCCAGTTATTTGGAGTCGTCTGCCGACACGAGTTAACCACAAGTCCTGCTCAGTGACTCTACCGGGTCATTTCAGAGTACATACCTCAATGCAGGTACTGTATTAGTCCTTGAAATGGCCTGCAAAGTGATTCTTTTGAGGCAGCGTGATGAAATGGAAACGCACGCACGCAGCAAAAATCTGCTAAGACTACCCAGAAGGTCCAATAATGGAAACAGACTTGTAGACAAACAAGTCACACATTCACTCATACCTAGGGACATGTTAAGAGTTTCCAGTCAGCCTGACATGCATGGTTTTGGTCTGTGGGAGGAAACCCACACATGCATGTAAACAAGACAAACAAATTACAGTCCAGTGTTTGACTGTGCACAGTGTGGTATGTGTTTATTGGTAGGGTAAATACAATCTGATAAATATGCAACAACAACAAGTAAATAAATAAAGCAAAAATAACATAATAAAAGAGGATAATAAATAATAATAAAACAATAAAAGAGAACAAATGATAAATTCAATGGTTAGCCAGTTGAAATCTTTGAGTGAGTCATGCTTTTAAATTCAACAGTTTGTAGGATTTTATTTGAATTCTCAATCAAGGGAACTCAACAAGCTGTTACCCTCATGTTGCTATTCTCCCCACCCACCCACTCCACCATCCTATCCATCAACACAGCAACCAGTGATCACTGAAGAAAAGGGATCAGCTCCTTCTGGTGTGTTTCCTTGGCCCATTAAGCGTAGGTCCCCACCCTGGGGGCCTTTTGGGCATGGCTCTGTGCCCTGACCGAGGAGTCTGGGGGAATGCACACCCCGCTGAATGCTTTCTAATGGCTCAGAAGCATCTTTAATGAGCTTGAAGTTGCAGTGCTCCATATGGTGATGATCACCTGGGAAAATCCCAATCTGTGCTCCTGAGGACAGGGCTTGGGTCTACAACAGACACACGCATAAGCGCTCATGGACACAGCTAGAAACACACATTCAACTGGCTTTTTGCAATCTCAGCAGCTCACTATTGTCCTCTGAGTGAATGGAGCTGGAGCGTGGTCAGTCACGGATCCTTTAGGGTGTGTGTGTGTGCGTGTGTGTTTACGTTACTATGGTAGATTTTGTTTGTTTGCTCTAGTTTAGCAGTCATTCCTTTAATTCTTATTTAATTATTTGGCTTTTAAATTACTTTAAAGACCAAGTTCACTATTTTTTATTAAACACATTTGCAGTGGTCTCTTGTATAAATGAATGCCCCCAGAGTCTATTTCTTTAGGGGAAAAAAGCTCTGGTGCTCCTGTTTCAGGAACTAGAAGTGAGCCAGAGTAGAAGACAGCAGGAAGTATTGGTCCTGATATTTGGACATCTAGTCTCTGATTGGCTAGCAGCAGCACGACTCTACAACTGACATGGAACTTTGATGTTTTCTCTCCACACATAGCACAAGCCTGAAGGAGTTCTGCCTTGTTGTGGAGTTACCAATGCTAACGGTTAGCTTCCATTAGCCGAGATGTGCTCTGCCCTCTCCTGGACGCTAAAGCAACAACAGCCTTCCTCATCGTCGTCAATACCAACTTGACATTATGACATGGTGTTGTCACTGGCTTTTCTAACCTGAACGTCCATTTTTAATCGGCGACTAATGCAGGAAATAGAGTTAGAAGACTATTTTTAACCTGCATGTTAAACTCTAAATGACCAACAATACTTCAAAAACAACCACAGTTTCCTGGTGAACTTGACCTTTGCAATAAATTATGCATTTCAGTGAAAACAACAGTTGGTTGTATTGAAATGTCTCCTCATGACCAACAGGAAGGGTGTTTTCAGCAGGGTGTAAAATCTAACCATACGTGACCTTTGCTTCTCATTTTCACAGATTTTAAAGCGAGATGGCACATCCACTCAGACTTTTTTCTTCTTTTCCGGAGGCACAGATTTGAATCTTTAAAGCAGGGGTAGGGAGCTCCGGTGCAGGAGAGCCACTATCCAGCTTGTTTTAGTTGTTTCCTACTTCAACACAGTTGGTTCACCTGTTCAGCAGCTCATCAGTCTCTGTAGCAGCCAGTTATTCACCTGGTGATTAAAATCAGGTGTGTTGAAGCAGGGAAACCTCTAAAACGTGCTCTCTATGACTGGAGTTTCCTACCCCTGCTATAAAGGATTTTTACTTTCTTTCATCTCCTTGTATTCCATCAAAAATCAAGTCAGAGCTTCACACTTACAGCTGAATGCACACAGAATTCAAAGGTGTCTTTGATGTCAGCATATGTAAATCCTCTACTTTATTCATCTTTCACCAACAGATGTGTTCTCAGTTCCCCATTCATACCTGAGTTTTATGGTTCCACTTCACAGATCGTCAGTGGTCAGTATGATAGAGTATTGTGAACCTTGGCTCATAGGCCCCTAAGTCAGCACTTCGAAGCCCTTCCTGCCCTTGGTGGGAGTGCCCGTGGACGCAAGGGGAGGGACAGGGTGGCCCAGTTTGACAGCTCAACACACAAGGTCTGCTGGTGACCAAGGGGCCATCTATGGGGGCCTTAACTATACTGCTTTAGATAGCACCATACCCTGGTTCCAACCCCCAAGCCTCCACACATTTGTTCCCTTGAAGAAGAGGGTGTGTTAGCAAGAGAGACCAGGCGAAGGCAGGCCCGGCCCGGGACAAAAGGCAGTCCTTTGGCCGGCACTGTTCTGCATGGTAGAGGCTGTATTCTTCTCCCCTTTTTTCTGCCTTTTCTTTTCTTTTGGTTAGCTGCCTTTGTGAAAGCATGATGGAGGCAAGGGGGGGGGGGGGGGGTATGATTGATGTAAATGGGGGGGCATGTATGAACTGAAGGGGGTAAGGCACAGGGTAGATGAGCATAGAGGGGCCCGATGTCGTGCTGCCTGTCTGAGAGGAACGTGCGAGGCATGGGGTGGCCTTGGGGGCTCAGGCTAGGGGTGTACGGTCTTTTTAATGAGTGTTTCGTTTTGAGAAAAAAAAAGTGGGGAAGATGGATGAGGAGAGGGTGCAGGGACTGCTGAGAAGGGTGGCGGAGTGATGTGAAGGTGTGTGCTGAAGTTTTTAAATGGTCAGTTATTAGTTCAAAACTCAATGAACTAAAGCAAAGTTTTAAAAGAGAGTGGACTGACATTTCTACAATGACATGACACTATTAAACATAAAAACATGTTTGTTTGTAGCAATAAAAGTCTTAATTATAAAGGAATCATAAGAAAGGACTTTTCTCTGATTGTAATCATAAAATTTCAGCTCAGCACACTGACAAGATTGTTATATCTTGATAAGTAAAACTTTATAATAGCATGAGACTACAGTTACTCAATTATTATTAAAACATTTGTACTTTGAACAATTATCTGGCGGAAAAAGAAAGTTATCGTATTTTTGTGACGGTTTCTTCCCAATAAAGGAATATTTTGCTCGTTTGAAAGTGCATTTCTGTGCAAAACTTGTACCTCTCTGAATGGCCCCTGGAGAAGAAAATATTTGCACCCAACAATGCTAAAGAGCTAATGGATAGTGAAACAGCAACCAAGACCAAAGTGGATTGCTGCCGTCTTAAAGACGTGGAACGCTCATTTAACCACTACATTTGTAGTGGTTTCCAGTAGGAATGAATGCCTTGTTAAGGTTGGTTTATGCTTGACGCGTCCGCGAGGTCCGCACGGCTCCGCGCGGCGAAATTGCGTCATTTTAACAACCACGCCCCTCCACCGCGTCTCCACATGGCCCAAAATTTCCGCAACGCGCACCTAAGAAAATTTCTAACCACGCGGACGGTCGGACGCGGAAAAACATGGCGGACCAGCAAGAACTAGTATGGCAGAGGTTCGTAAATACAGACATTTGTATGATTCAGCTCTCAAAGATCACCGTGATCAACATGTTGTTAATCATTCTTGGAGAGAAATAGCTCGCACTGTCGGAAAAGACGAGGACGCTGTTAAAAATGCTGAAATGCCATGTTGTAAACAGTCATTTTTACTTCTACTAAGGTGTAGTGTTGGATGCATGCCGTAGAGCTCCATGCTGCCCCCTACAGTTTGGGAGAATATTGGCTCACTGCAGAGACAAGCCGCACGAACCATAAACGCCGCGAGTTGAGAAGCGCGTTCCATCCGCGAGCCGCATCACCAAGCGGAAAGTGAATGCGTCAAGCATAAACCAAGCTTAAGTCGTACTCGGTGGCCAAAAATATACCAGTGCACCATTTAGGAAGCAGGGATTATCCACATCACAGCTGAGCTCCAGACGGCAGGTTTGGGTTAGGGTTAGGGTTAGGGTTAGGGTTAGGGTGAGGGTCTAGTTTCCTGATATTTGATCTAATGATCAGAATCAGAATCAGAAGGGCTTTAATGCCAAATGTGCGAGAATCACATTGGGAATTTGCTGCAGTACTTGGTGCAAAAAATAAATGATAAGCAAAATTAGAATCAAGAAATAAACACAATGAAATGATAATAATATAGGGAGACAATAATTAGTGAAGCAGCTACTTTATGCAAGTCAGTGTCTGGTCAGACCGGGTCAGCATACCACACGGTGATTGAAGAGGTGAGGATGGACTTGATGGACCATGTGTGCACATTTTGCTGTTTGTTAGTGGCTCGGAAGCCTGCGGGTACAATCTGTAAGTCACTCCGGCTCCTCCAAAGGGAAGCCAGCTCCTATCGGTCACATAGATGAGCCAGCTCTGAGAGCCGTTTCGTTTAATAGTAATAATAATAATCATCGGACTGATATAGCTCTTGTTTAGGACACTCAAAGACGCTTCATGCACTCTCACATTCACACACTGCTAGTGATGGTAAGCTACTATGTAGCCACAGCTGCCCTGGGGCGGTCTGACAGAGACGAGGCTGCCATTTGGTGCCGTCGGCCCCTCTGACCACCACCAATTGGTTTGCGACCAACACATCGTTAATTTAGACATTTCACCTTGGACTGGATAACAGCAATGCAACTCTATCACCTTGCAACTTAGATGTTTTATCTTCACAAATAACACAAGCTTGGAGGAGTTCTCCTGTGTGGTGAAGTTGCTAATGCTAACAGTTAGCTTCTGCTGTTTCCTGGAAGCTAAACCAAGAAGAAGAAGAAGAAGAAGAAAATATCGTTTCTGTAGCGCCTCTCAAGATAAAAATCACGAGGTGCTTCACAAAAAAAAATCTAAAAATCTAAAAAATAATTTAGAATATGGTTAAAAATACATTTTTAATCACAACAGCCTTCTCTGTTGTGAGCCAAGATGGGTGAGTCCATAAATGTTAAGTGACAGTGTGAGGTAGATCTGTCAGGCTTTTTAAATCCTAGCGTTTCACCATCTATTTTCTATCAGAAGCTAATGCAGGAGACAGGTGTGGGAGGCTATTTTCATGCTGAGCCTGAGTGAAAAACTCAGAGCGACTGATTATAATCAGAAATAATAAAAAAAGGGTTTTCAATGATCCACACCTTTAAAGCAATGCAAGATTCAAAAACATCTTTTTTTTTTACAGTTTTTCATATCACTTTTATAATTTTAGCAGAAATGTATACATGTTTTATTTCTAATAAACAGAACTTCATGTTAACAACTGCGTGTGTAATGCTAAATAAAGCGGCACTAAAGCTGTTTTAAAAAGGCATCTTGGGTTTTGTCTCTGCTCAGACTAGCCGTTAACTCATCAATCCTGAAAAACTTGGCCAAAATGACTAAAATATGACAATCAGACATCTGTCTGGCTTACATTCTAATATTTTATCTGAAAAATATTTTCTCAAACATGTCACAAAGCCCATTACCACGTCGCATTGCCGACTGTGCTTGCGTGCACTGGTACTGGGTGCTTTTATAAGCTGAGCCCAGTTCTCTAGGGTGAAAAGACAAATGAGGGAGCAGAGTTGGGACGAAGTCCTAATATGTCACCATAGACAGTATAGGACCACAGCTAGATAAATGGTTTAAATAATCATCACACGACAATGTTTTGGCCAGGATCGTGTAATGCCACACACATGGTACATGCTATTCTCATCAATTCTTAAAATTTATTTGGTCTCACTCTGCAGTTTCTTTTAAAATCCTCCAGTTTATTTCATCACATCATTAGGATTAGAAAACAAGGAGTATCCCCAGGGGATTAAACTCCTCTGGGGGTTTCCTTACTGCACCTTGCACTCTGGAATGTCCTCCCAGAAAATCAATGACAGTCTTTTTCTAATGTCACTTCCCTCTCCCACTGTCCACCTTGCAATCTGGAATGTCCTAATCCATTCAGAAGACACAGAGACAAGTTCTTATAACTCCAGGAACACCTTTTCAGCAATTTGCATTTAAAAAAGCTTATTCTTCCAAACAAAGTTCAAATAAAGAATGTCTTGGTATTTGACAAGTTATTACAAAAACAAATTTTACGTCTAAGGTGGATTTCTTTGTCAGCAGCAGTCAGTGTTTGCTGCTCCTTTTTCTCGTAATCCACTTATTTGTTTTCAAACCTTGTTTGAGTTTCTTCAGCTTATTGTTCTGGTTGCTGAATGGAGCAATAGGGCCAGCAGTAAACGTAGAAACCTCCAAACCATTCCTGCTGTAGTCCATTAGATTAACTGGAGGCCTTTGTTGACCAATACACACCACCTGCTGCATAACAAAACACCTCTGTGTCACACTTTCACCTCACCAGAGATCTCACCTCCTCCTGGTTCATCAGAGATAGGAATAAAACAAAGAGGAAATCAGTGCAGACGTCAATCTTCGGCCCATCAGATACCCATCATGGCCTGGCGACCTGCTGGCATCCCTATGGAGGACTGGGATCTGTGTCTGGCAACATGCTGGTTGTCCAAAGCAGGCAGGCTGGTGGCTGTCACCCAGTGCCCAGAGAGAGACATCCTCTGAAGGGTGGGACAAAGGTGACTGGTCCTCAGGGATTACCCATTAGCATTCTAGTTTGTGTGTTTAACACTGGCCTGAAAGGAAAGGACAAGAGCCAACACCACAGGCTATTCTTCAGCAGGGAAGTGCTACTGTTACAGCTGCTAATGCTGCTCGGATTCAAGCAAATGCTTACATGCATGTAGATAAATGGATTTCTGTTGTTTTCTTTAGTAAAACGACAGAATTTGTGGCAGTCAACTGGGATTTTATGCCAAGTTTGTATAATATTGCTAAATATACTTTTGTGTAACAACCAGTTTCATTTAATCAGTGTTGTCTAGCTGACTTTTGGACACCTGCACAGGAACTTTAATGATCATCACTTGGGCATGCAAAGTGAAAGTTGGCCACATCAATACAAGTCTTGATGTAAATAAAACTGCGGTTTTGATATTGAAAAGCATAATGTGGTAAAAATACTTAAATGACTGAGTTGCTTTTTTATGGAACTTTAAAGGTTAAAGGGGCATTATGGAAGTTTGACAGCCAAAACATGTATAGAAATAATAAATTTCTTCTTCATACATTCTCCTGCAATGCCCTGGTCCTGTAGAATGAGCCCCAGCATTTTTACTGTAATTGCCTGTTTTTCTGTAAAATCACAGAAAAAGAGAGCTGCTCGGGTCGAGCAGGCTGCTTCATGCGCGTTCACGCTCAGGCATAGCCCGTAGCATTTGCTATCAGTAGCTTTAGCAGCAGAGAGAGAGGCAGTGCCAACTCAGCAACGTTGTCGCTGTTCCTAACGCTTAGTGATGAACCTAGCTACATTTCTGAGGACCCTTAGCTACTTTCTTCTAGATATTTCCTGCAAATTAGCAACAAAATAGCCATTTTTGCTCTGAACTGTTCTCTGAACATTGTTTCAGCTGTCATCATGGATATAAAAGTTACAGATACAGATCACGTCACTGGACGTCGGACTCTCGTGCAGAAGACCCGGATTCGAATCTGGATGTAAATGTAGTTCGTTTAGAGTTTCTTTTTTACATTAATGGTAAATTTTTTTTACAGTAAGATGCCCAAATTTTTATTTGAGACTCGCAGAACGGCATTGAATTCACAGATAAAAAAGATGTGGGTTCAAATTTCATTTTGGAACAAATTTTCAAGCAAGGGAAGGGAATGATCTGAGCATGCAGGAGGACTGACCCATCTTAAACCTTTGTCGGCTGTGCTGAAGAGAAAGGTACAGAACCAAATTATTTAATTAATTAGCTGTGCGTTCCCCTGTCCTCTGTCCTCCGGGCCCCCCACACACACACACACACACACACACACACACACACACACACACACAAGGGACTGTCTCAGCTGTTATTTTCGTTAAGGAGTGTGCACGTACTGCATGCGCGCCTCATGCACGAGCCTACTATTGAAGCTGCTGTTACACTTTTGGCCTGAGGGGACAATCGCGAGCATAAAAATTCAAAACTCCATAAAGTCCCTTTAAATATGGAACAAAAACACCAAAGCGACATCTAATGTGTCGAGGTTGAACATGGCTGCCTGCCGATAGGTGAGGGGACCAGCCATCACCTTGTCCAATGACAAATTGTTCAGGGTAAGGATCAACTTCTACTAATTAATTTATTTTACAACAGCATTTAGTGTTAGAACATCTTCTGGACTTGCCGCCATTTTCCACAGTGCCAGCCTGCCAGCCTCACTGTGCCGAGCAGACTGCTTACCGCATTTGGCAACCCACAACGGTGCCCACTATCGGCTGGTAGATGTAAACATAAATCCGGTGTTGTGCCCGTCAAAATAAATATTTGATTTAGATTTGATTTAAAATGATCATCTTTATTCTGCACACCTCTAATCGCCATAAGCATGTATTATTTAAAAAAATAAATAAAACTTTGTATTAAGTAGTTCCATATTCAACCTTTTATCAGTGATTAGTGAGAAAAACATTTTGATCCTTCAGTGCAGCTTTATGAGGTTGAAGTTAAGTAATTACAAAACTGAATAAAAGTTGGCTGCTTTTAGGATTCAAGTGTAAACAACACTTTTATGAGGTATACAACCTTGTGTGATGAAAATGAATCAATCCCAGTAAATCCAAACATTTCTGACCACTGATTTTTTTTTAGACATTTCTGCTCTGATGTGCTTCTGTTTGTGTATTAGACTACTGATCTGGAGAATACGCCTGCATGGAAATCTGAATCTACGACTGGGTGTTTTTTGTGTCAGAGATAAAGTGAAAGTGCCTCTTTTTTCCGCTGCTGCTGCTGTTTGTGATTATGTGCTCAGCCTCCCTGGCTGCAGGCTGATAATAGCACAAGAGGCTGTGTGTTTGTGAACCTCCTCGTCGAGGAGATTCCCACCGTGCTCAGTACGTCTGGACTCTGTGTGTTTTTGGGGTTGCACGCGTGACTCTGCCAGCTGTTCAATTCTCTCGTTGGCCCCCACAACCCTAGCCAGCCCTCATCCCTGGCCGACCCCTCCTTCCCTCAGAGGCCTGCTCGTCATCTGATAAGGGCTGCACTGGCCGAACCCTCAGCAGAGCTCCTCAGAGCCCCTGAGAGTCGCTCCACCCTAACAATACAGCCTCCTTCCCTTCCGTGCTTGCACCATTTGCATGTGAAAACACCGGGTCTTATCTTCAGCTCACTGAAGCAATGGCATGACAGCCAAGTGAGGGTGTGTGTTGGGATACACGCAACTGAGAGGCCTGTAAAAGAGCTGAACGACAATATGCAAAATAAACTGTGGACACTTATGAGACCAAAGATGTTTTCATCACTCTTGATATTAAATGAACTGATTAAATAAAATAAAACTTCTCATTTCACATCATTTGAAAGAATTACCGTGTTTATTGATACCCTGATTTATCACACTTGCATCATATCCAATACCTAAAGGCAATGGTAACGCAGAACGAAAAGACCCGAGAGAGGAAAACGCATCCCAGCGCAGCATCTCTTTGGAATATGTCCACGGTGACTTTTGATCATATTTCTAACTCACGCAAACGCTAACCTCAACCCGCTTTTTTTTAAATTCCTGCAAACTAATTTACCACTTCCCCTCCTTACTATAAAAAAGGTAATAGCAGTAAAACAGGAATGATAAATTCTCACACAGTTTGCAGGGTGCATGCAAGTTTCATCCTGCCAGTTCACCAGCTGCCGTGCAGAAAGAGCACAGGACAGAGGGAGAAGTGTGCAGGCTTTTAATTAAAGTCTGTGTAGTTAAGGGCTTGGGCTAAGCAAACATGGGCCTCCAGCATCAGAGTTTAAGATGAGGTAAAGGAGAGCGGGGCATCAAGAAAAAGGCGGCTAAATGTGCTAAAAGGAGGAGGGCTTGATGGGGGTGAAAAGAAATCAAAATGAGTGATGTGTGAGAGGAAAAAAAGAAAATGCAGATGAGCAGACGTGGATAAGAGCGTATATGAAGAGATGGTGGGTAAGATGATGTGAAGAACAGCAGAGAGGGAGGGGAAGTCAGAGATGGTATCCCGTTATCAGATGTGACATAATGGGATGCGGATATTAGGATGGGAGCAGCAAGATGAGATTCAGGGTGGGGGGTGGGGTGGGGGGATCACAATGAAAATGGGAGGCAGCTGCTGAGATAATATTTGTTTTAAAACTGGGTTAAGAAACACAAAGGGTTAAATGAATTGGACACATTTAAATAAATAAGACTGGATCCTAAAGATGAACTGATGCTGAAAATTAAACTCATCTCATGTGCACTGCTCAGACTAGTTCTGCAAATAAAGGGTCATAATGAGGTTTACTGTGAATGATGGTGGCGCCATCTATTGATGGATGTGGGAAACCGCATGATCTTGATTTAAATACATTTTCAGATAAAAAAAGACAATCAAACTGACACAAACAGTTAATGACTGCACTTAAATACTATTTAGGAGAATCGCTTCATACCACTTAATATAGCTACACTCCACTGATGCAAAACAATCTGACTTTATTTATTTTTAAAGAACAATCTGACAGAAACTCAAATAAATGAGTCTTAGCAGAATTATTCAAATCATTTTACAAACAAATTGTGCTACAGAAAAGTTCACAGATTAAGATTGTCGACTGTTTGAGGCACAGACCTTTAGAAGTGTCACAATCTGTCATAAATGGATTCTGATCAGACATGAAAAATATACAGAAATCTCCAAACACAGGATATCAGATATTTATATTACTTCAAATGTTCAAAATCTTCGTGGCAATCTTTGAAAGTCTGTGATTTATACAGAAAACGACAGCGACAGGTACCAGGAAACGGATGAAAACAGGACCGTGGTTCAAATCAAAATAAAAACAGTGTTGCATTTCTGACCTGAGAAATGTTTTCCAGTTTTAACTTAAATCAATGAATGAATGTGAATTTAGTTTGAACTAAATAAAAATAAAAGCACATTATTGCTCCATTTTCAGGGAAATGTCCTAGGAAGGAATCTTTGGTTTTATTATCATCATCATCGTTATTATTACTACTATTTGTACATTCGTGCATTATTGTGGCAATTTTTAAGGTTACGATTTGTAATTATCGCTTGAAATTATTTAGTCTGAAACAAAACACTTAAACATGATTCATATCAGTGTGACACCAGTGACAGTGATCACTTTTCCAACACACTGCTGCAAATAAACAAAATGTATTTAAATAGTTTGTGTGGTGTTCACCTGCTCTTCTCACTGGTTTTCAAGAAGTTATTTGTGCCCAGAGACAAGCTCACGTTGCCTTATTGTTTTCCAAAAGAGCCAATGGATTTCAATTGATGTTTTATTTATGTATATTTTTTTGCTTTACACTTGATCTATTTAGAGGAATGATTGATTAATGAAGAGCCATAGAAATAGATCCTGAAATAGAAATGGTCCACCATAAAAATGCATTTGGAATTTCATCAACGGACACGAAGAAAATACTGAGAGAAAAAATAGTAAAGGAAAACGTCTCCAATCTTCTAGAGATGTCTGCGGTTTAAAGTTCTGCAAATGAGGCTTCTGAAAATTAGTTGTTTTATAACATTTGTCATACTTTTTTTCACTTTTAAAGATGAAAAGGTTTCAGTTCAATTTCTGAATTTAATTCCCCACTTATTTCATATCATATATGTGCATCATACTATGGATACCTTCATGGTTCCTGGGGAAATATTCATAAATGTGATAAAGAACATAAAATAAGGAGTGTAATAAAATACTGCATATGTGACAAATAAACGAGTGGATTGTTATCTTTTCCTTCTTTGGAGAAACAGTGTGATCACTGAAAAGGCACCAGACCTGAAGAGCAATCAAAAAATGATGAAAGTGCTACAAACTAACGTGTGAAGAAGCCATCATACCAGCAGGGGGAGCCAACACACAAGAACAGTCTACCATAAGGAGCTTTAGTTAGTGTAGACAGGGACTTCAGGAAACCTTTCACCTGTTCCTGTTGTCCCACACGGCTCTGCAGCCGGATCTGTGAGTCCTGCAGCCTCTTGGCCAAAAGTGCTCCCATGGGACAGTGGCTACAGGTGGTCAGACTCCTCTCTGGGGCTGTGGCTTGAGTCTGAAATCATAGTTCTGGATGTTGAGGATGAAGAATGGCAGACTGTGGGAGGGTTATGGGTGTCCAAAGAACTGCTGTATTCAGGAAGAGTTCCCTCTGAGGGAAGATCCACCTCTGGGATGTAAGGTGGGGGAGGGAGATCAAACCAGGGAGGCCGACTGGGGAGACACAACAGGAAGACATGAATTTTATGAACTGCTAAAGAACTTGCGGTGCAACAAAATTATTACTAGGAATGTGAGAAAATATCGATACGGCAATACATCGTGATATTATTTCCAGCAATATTATATCAATATTCGAAAGCAGTGTATCTAATTTTTGGAAGAATTTACATGCAAAAGTTTGTGGATTTTCTTTTCATTTGGTGCAAATGAAATGCTGACCACTATTGCAGCAGTGTGCAGTGGGTTTCGTTTCCACCACTGAAATGTAAATCCCTCTATTATGGTACAGATACTCATGTTAACTCATTAACTGCCATTGACGACTAAAGTGGTCATTTAAAATCAAACCGTTCACAATTTTTTTGCTGTGTGTGCATCGGAACGAGCCCCCGCACCGTGAGAACAAACATCTCAGCTCTAAAGCCAATCTTCATCTGCATACGTCACACGCCACGTGATCAGGAAGCAGAAAATCCATATGTTAGATCGTTTTGGGCCGCTGCTGTAAATAAAGTGAGGCGCGAACCGGAAAAGCTTCTGCCGATCACAATTCAACAACGGATTATGAAAGAACGGATAAAGCTCGAAATGCGCTGATTCTTCCTGATGTAAGAGGTGAGTCTCCACTGTGTTTTTGTTGTTTTGGCGTCAACATCATCCTAGCGCGCAATGTTCTGTGACTCTTAAAAAAAAACAGTAAAAACGTGAGAAACGCTGACAGCGAAGGGCCTTACCAATCAGGAAACGGCTGGCAGTTAATGAGTTAAACATGTTAAGTATCAGTTTGGACTGTTTATTGAATATTCCTACAGTAAATTCAGTAAAAAAAAATTGCTAATAACGTCTGAGACTTGGACGCAATATATCGTGATACCTTGTATCATCTCCCCGTATCGTGATACGTATCGTATCACCAGAATTTCACCAATACACATTGCTAGTTATTACTACTTAGATTTCCTTCTGATTTTAAGCAGTTAAATGAAATGAGACCAGTTATTCTCCAAAACAGATTACCTGTGAGGCGGAAAACATGAAGTGACCTTTTTAACCCAACCATTAGAGTCTAAACATTCAGAACGTGTTCTCTGTTTTATCTGAGCACGTTTAAAACGGGAACACTCTGCTGTAGTCCATTGCTAAACAAACATCAAACAGATTACAGGATTTAACCGATCGTTCCTTACAAATGACATAAAAGCACTACCGCGACGGCTGCTGACAGATTATTTTGATAAGAAGCTGATTATTCTTTTGCTGACAGGTGACATTCAGCGTCACCGTTTTTGCTTTCCCTTTTGGCTTCGTTATTTACAATGCAGATACAGCAGCTGTAGACAACTGATTGACAATGTCTGCAAAGACAATGGAAACATTTTTATCTTTCACCTGACATCCAGAACAGCTTCCGAGTATGACGGAGGAGAGTCCAGCGAAAGACTGGAGGGATAGAGGGCCCCAGACAGCAGCTGCAGCGCCTGAGGTGTTGAGCTGTACAGGCCTGCTACGGCGGGGGAGCCAGGGGAGAGACTTGGACCACCGGGATGAGCGTGGCCCCTGTCCAGGATGACCAGACGGGACAGCAGGAGAGGCTGGTGGTGCTGAGAACTACCCCTAACATTTCTGGGTAACAGAACGCTGCGTTTCCTCTGGTGATGAAGCACAAGAGCCAGCAAGGCCACAACCAGGACGAAGATGACTGCACTGCCAATGACGGCGTAGGTGATGCTGGGGTAGTACCGAAGATGATAGTCTAGTGTCACAAAGTCCTGGCCAGGAGCTTCTGTAAAAGAGATAAAAAAATAAAAAAATGATGATAGGGCATGTTAAGCCCAGTTTTTGAACAATCAGTTGATTTTTAAAGCGTAAGAGACAACACATCAATAGATGTACCAGTTTTGGCCATAGTGTGTGGTGTGCTGTAGCTTGGCAAAAGCTAAACACAAGCTGCTTTCCATCATGGAGATTCTGCATTAAGACGCATAACCGTGCATGATAAAACGTGAGTTTGAAGTAAATAAACATGGACGAGGAAGAGCATGGTGCATGCTTTGTTCACCTCGCTTTCTGATTGTTTAAACATCACATTCAACAGGTAGCTCGTTCGTTTGTTCCCAAATATCAGACCAGGATAATGTTTGAAAATCCGGATTTAGTATTGGAGCGGTCCTGATTATTGTGTCTACCACTAGGGGGCAGTATAAGAGAGGAGAATGCAGGTAGGGGAGAGGGAGAAGGAGTGAGGAGTTAAGATGGATGCTTGATATTGCTACATGTGACGGGTGACACAACTGCCGACCATAACACCGACATTATGAGTGGACCAGCGTGCTCTTAACACACCACACAAGGTAGGATATTCTGATAAGATCATCTTTAGAGCCATGACAGTAATCTTGCACAAATTATTAGCTTTTTGGAAGGGGCAGGGTTGGTGAAAAATGGGCATGATTATCCTGCTGTGTGAACTTCTTTAGTGGAAGAAAAGTGAGGATGAAGGTTGGCGTCAGACGAGAATAATAAGAATAAGAATAAGAATACCTTTATTAGTCCCTTAGTGGGGAAATTGCAATATTGCAATGGCTCAGGCACAGCAGAATAGCAGCAGTAGCACGCAAGATATCGCACAAGAGTACATAGTAATGATTAGTTAAGATAATTATTGCACAGGGTAAAGAGAGTAGTAGTTATATTGCACATGTTTTGAAAAGACGATATTTGCAGTGGAAGGTTACAGATGTATGGCTTCTGTTAGCGGTGACTATTATAGAGTTCAACAGCAGCAGGGAGGAAAGATCTGCGGCATCTCTCCTTCGTATAGCGAGGGTGGATCAGTCTGTTACTGAAGCTGCTCTCCAGAGCAGACAAGGCATCCTGCAGGGGGTGTGACTCATGGTCCAGGATGGATCTGAGTTTTGCCAGCACCCTCTTGTCCCCCACCTCTCGTACTGAGTCCAGAGGACAGCCCAGGACAGAGCTGGACTTCTTTATCAGCCTGTCCAGCTTCTTCCTCTCCCTCTCTGTGATGCTGCTGCTCCAACACACCACACCATACAGGATTCCTGATGCCACCACAGAGCCGTAGAAGGTCTTCAGGAGTGTCCCCGTCACCCCAAAAGACCGTAGTCTCCTCAGGAGGTGGAGCCTGCTCTGGCCCTTCCTGTACAGTGCGTCTGTGTTGTGAGACCAGTCCAGTTTGTTGTTCAGGTGAACACAGGAATTTATAGAAGTCCATTCTCTTGATGTCCATTGCCTGGATGTTCACCTGTGAGGGGACAGCAGGCCGATGTCTGCGAGGATCCACCACCATCTCCTTTATTTTCCCTGCATTGATCAGGAGGTGGTTTTGCTGGCACCAGTCGACAAAGTCCTGCGTCAGTCCTCTGTACTCCATAGTCGTCCTCGATGATCAGTCCAACAATCGCAGAGTCGTCTGAGAACTTCTGCAGGACACAGCTGTCCATGTTGTGTCTGAAGTCAGCGGTGTAGAGGGTGAAGAGAAATGGAGCCAGGACAGTCCCCTGGGGCACACCCACACTGCAGGTTGGCGGGTCAGACACACAGTCCCAGGTTCTCACAAACTGGGGCCGGTTTGTGCGATAGCTCATGATCCACACAGGTTAGGGCCCAGCCCAGCTATCTCCAGTTTAGTTTTCAGAATCCCTGGCTGGATGGTGTTAAAAGCACTGGAAAAATCAAAGAACATGATTCTTACAATGCTGCCAGGTTTCTCCAGGTGAGCCAGAGCACGATGTAGTAAACAGGTGACTGCATCTTCTACTCCAACCCCTGGTTGGTAAGCAAACTGCAGCGGATCCATCGAAGGTCCCACTGTAGACCGGAGGAGTCCCAGGATCAGTCTTTCCAGTGTCTTCATCAGGTGGGATGTGAGAGCCATCGGCCAGTAGCTACTGAGCTCATTAGCTTTTGGTGGTCTTGGCACTGGAACCACACAAGAGGTCGTCCAGAGCTGTGGTACGTAAACAATGAGGACAGAGGAGGAGGACAACAAGAGGATGCGTTGTTCAGTTGCAACCTTCCATCAGTTCTCAGCATGAGAGGAGAACTGGTGTTAAAAGTGACAGGTCATATGCATCCCTTTGATATTAAACTGTATTTTCTTTAATTCAGTAACAACAGTACGTGTAGATGAGTGTTGCACGTAACAAGTATATAAGCTCCACAAGACGGGGAGGAAGAGTTGGCCTTCAGCCCAGAGGCTGCCTCGGATCCCCGCCCAGGTCAAAAAAATGGGACTCAACTCTCCAGCAGGAAAGAAATATAAAAAACAGTTAGACTAAATGAGTCATTGTGAGGACAAAACAACCTCAGGGGTCTGTAACAAGTAACTTGAGTGGTTGTGTATTAACAATGAAAGGAGGCCGGAACAAACACCAGGGGTCGTCACGCATTACCGAGTCCGTCACAGGAACAGAGAGCGTCTGCAAAACACTTCCAGGAAACGAGAGCGGTGGCCTGAAACTGGGAGCAGGCCATCCTACTGCCTCAAATGAGGTAAGGGACGACTGTAATGCCAGAGAGCACTGCAGCTTATTATTCTAGATAGGATGAGGGAATAGCACTTAAGCATTTCCACTGACTGATATTACAGTGAGAGAATTTCAATCAGGCACTCGGAATGGAGCTCGTGTAAACGGTGTTTCAGCTTATCAGCTGACAGCACTGTTATATTAAAGGAGAAGGGATGAGAGACGGGAAGGAATCTTATTTATTACCTAGCCGCAGAAAGGATGCGTTAATGAGGAACGAGCTACATAAAAGCATTTTACAGTTGCTGTTTCAGTTCAAGTTACACTTATGCCTCCGGGGACCGAACATCAAACGTCTGCGTCTCTCATAAAAGCTTAAAAGGTTCAACAGAATATTTTCTGTGCTCTTGTCTCCCAGACTTCCACAATGCTGCTTTAAAGTTCACATGGATTAAAAAGCCTAACAGCCTCCCCGCTCTGCTGGCCATCAAACAGGGAGCTCAGGATATTGCTCGGTTCGCTTGCCAGGAAATGGCCATTATCAGATATCTCCAGTTTGAATCGATAGTTTGGAAATGCGTCTATCTGGAAGAATTAGATCTCAACGTAACTGCAAAGTAGGAGAGCAGCCCGTTAACACGCTTTTGGAGGATTCTGTATTCATATAGACTTACAAGCTCTAAGGGGATCAGGTGTTTTGTTCAGCATTAAAAACGTAGGAACATTAACAAGACTCAAAGAAGCAAAACGCAAACAAATGTGATCCCGTTATTATTCAAGGCTCTGATTTGAAATAAATAAATGAAAAGAGTCACTAAAGCTTTTGGTTTATGGTTTGTTTATCCTCTGGAATCCAAATTGCACTTTATGCAATCCCTTTCCTACAAAGATTGTGATGCTGCAGACAAATACAAATACAAATACCTTTCTCCCTAATCATTTCCTCCACATGTAAAACAGAAGAGATTTGAA
Organism: Nothobranchius furzeri; assembly: GCF_043380555.1. Lineage (NCBI taxonomy): Eukaryota > Metazoa > Chordata > Actinopteri > Cyprinodontiformes > Nothobranchiidae > Nothobranchius > Nothobranchius furzeri. Next base: position 75,979,474 of record NC_091744.1, on the reverse strand, counting down.
ATCCAAAGGGGCTCTAATGACGTTTTGCTTCTCATCCGAGAGGCTTTGTCAATTCCGACGAATTCGGACAATTCTGACAAAGCAGGCGGTGGGGGTGGGGGGTATTTGTTGGTAGTTTCTGCTCATTAAGCAACAACAGACAGCTACAGCTTATAAACCTGACCTTCCCGTATTCCAGTCTGAACTGACAAAGCTCCTCACACGAGAAGCCAATCGTCTTAAGAAACCAAGGCCAGTCGCCTTCATTCAAACCCTTTTGGATTACCATGATCTGGATGACTGAGAACCTTCCACAAGCGATCTGAAATGTTGGAAAATGAAAGCATAAATCAGACTGAAAGCCAACAATCTGCTTTTAAAAAAGCAAGGACAATATTAACCATTTTATAAAGTCATTTATTTTTATTAATACTTGAGAAGAAGAAACAGAGGATACCACTCTGACAGACATGGTCTCTGTGGGAGTTCTTCAACAAATGTGTCTCTTCATGTTTCTCAGTTGTTGTCAATTGAGCCAAATTAGTTTTAAGAATTTCTTTTCAAGCTTCGTCTTTGCTGGCAACAAGTTGAAAATGAGCTGAAAACGAGTTAACATTTTCCCCAAATCGCCACAGCCGTAATCCTCTAAAGATTAAAGTAGAAGTGCTGGTTTTAAGAGCCAGTACAGACTCATGATACTTGCAAATCCCCGGTCATCCGATACAGCTGTGGGGCAGTTCTGATTTATCCTATAATTAATGCAATATAATTACAAATGATAAAGTTAAAGATTATGTTAATGGAAATGAGAAAAAAAAATTGTTGCTGTTGACATACCTTCCTTCTAACTGACGGTGGTGAGTTGATAAAATTGAGACAAATATTGGGCTATTTAGGTTTCCATTCTCAACAGTGTTCAGATACATGAAATAAGTGTCATATTATGATTTAAATGAAAACACAAAGCATTTATAATAGCAGTGCAAAGAGCTTAAAGCACAGTTTGCATGTCACAATTCACAGCATGAACAGGACATCGGTCTTCATGGGCCGGCGTTATGGCCAGGTCATGAGCCGGCATGCTGATATAGAGTTGACCCCATTAGCCCATTAACCTCAGGAAGCAACTCCGGAATAACAAGAGTTTGGCTACAAGGAGAAGATGGAACTGAAACTAAACATCACATTTTATAAAAGTTGTCCTAAGTTGCTCCTTTAGTTAGAAACATGAAACTGAAAATCTAAAGAAAGAAAAACTTTGCAAAGTCTAATCGGAATAAAGAACAGCAAGGAGACAAGCAGCACTATGTGTGGTACAAAGGTAAAAAAAAAAAAAAGGATTCTACAAAGGATCATTGCAGCGTATTTTCTAATTTGATGGGAAGACTGAGCAGTTAATGGAAATGAGCATTTGTTGCATTTGCATTAGTTTTTGGCTGAGGCTTTTGGCCCAACATGCAGGTAGGGTCATATTTTGATAGGAGTTGTGGCTGTCTGGCTTTCTGCTAATGTGTGCATTAATACGTTTTATTTGATTTTCATTTACCAAGATATACTGTATTTTTGAGTTGATTTTTCCCAACCCATTTAAAGATGCAATATGTAAGAATTAAGTAAGCACAAGTTCCTGTGGTCAAATTTGGTTACTGCAGCCCACTTCTCAGATCGGTTCCAGAAAGTTATAGATGACAAGCTAAGACGAGTAACACACAGTAAGTTGATAAGTAGATAAATACGTTGTTATATGTAGTGATAACACTTGGGTATTTTACAGAAGGGAGCACTTCCTACACTTATTACGGTAATATATGTCCAGCATTATAGGAAGTGTGGTTGTTTGCCATGTGGCTGTTAGCTTGCTGTTATAGTTCTGAACAATTCATTAAAGTAAGCACAATGCTACGATTTACTTCACCTCACACGTACATTTCACTGTAATACGGAGTTGTTGGAAAATGATAAAGTAGCTTGCGATCTTTTTAGAACCGACTATTTGCTTTTAATTCAACATTAGCATTATTAGCTCAATGTTAGCCTCTAGCCTGCTTCACCCAATATTAGAGTTAAACAAAAAGATGCCGTAGCTTCTTAGGGATACATGATATAACTTCTGGATCGCTCCTGTTTACTGGCTTTGGTTATTTAAACAGCTCTGGAGATTTTTGCCTGCCAGTGTAGAATAACAAATGCAGGTGCTGCAGCGTTAGCTCGGTGCACACTCAGCAGCCCCACAAACTCGCTGACCGTAAACAGTAACTACATCCTTCTTTAATTTTTTTGAATGGAGAAAATCTACCCCCCCCCCCCTCCCCCGCGCTCACAGAGAATTACATCTGTATTAATTTAACCTTCCTTCCAACATGAAGGGAACAATACGACTTTTTGGTGATTATTTCACTGTAGAAATCTTACATATTGCCCCTTTAAATATATATCTGGATTGTCAAACTTTCTAAAACAGTTTTAATACTTTTTGTGAAATCAAATGGATAAACAAGCAGGAATACAATGGCTGGTATACTTTTTCTTGACTTGTTTTCCCTTTCTTCTAGACAACACACTGTTTGTTTCCTCTGTCTACCTGACCTTGAAGCCCTGGGGGAGCTTTTGAAAGTGTGTGTGGATGTACGCGAGTGTGTGTGTGTGTGTGTGTGTGTGTGTGTGTGTTTGTGTGTGTGTGTGTGTGTGTGTAACTGTGCTCACACATAATGTTGAATTTCCAACAACAACTAGCCTGGCATACAGCCTGTTTATGTACCAGTGTGCAGTCAGGGGCCCCATGCCTTAATTAAATCTAATCTAATTCAGACACTCCACCCGCCTGCTGCCCCAACCAAGAAACCAGCCAATAAAACAAGCCCCTATCGACCCCTCCCTTGTTATTTCAAAGTTGGCTGGTCCTTCACGCTACCAATTAATCACGGAGTGGACTCTCAACACAGAAAGACGAAAACAAAAACAAAAAAAAAGAATTATTACCATAATTACCTAGGAAAAAAAAAAGAAGCTCAAATAGAGAGATCTAACCTATGCTGCCTTTCGGGTTTCAGAGCAGTCCTCTGGGGGGCAGACAGGAACACACAAAAGGAACTCTAATGCTGTAACGCCAACAATGACAGCGTCTTCGGAAGATTTGTGATAGAGCCCTGAAAGGCTTTTGCAACTCATACACGGGATGAAAAAATGAGCAGAAGAAAAAGAGGGAGCTTGAAGTAGCTTCTCTTTCTGTCTGTGAGGAGAGGGTTCTCCCTTACTGTGCGTGTGACAGAATTTTTGCTTCTGTTTTCCACCTGTTAGCTGGTGCAAAGGAAACGTATCAGGATTAGATGCAACAATACGTGAGGGACTCGAACAGCCCCAAAGGCGATTCAAAAGCAGCAATGTGACGAAATCAGACCACCCGTTCAAAGCATAACCCAGTCTTTAACATTTTGAATGACAAACCTTTCTGTTAGGTTCCTGCAAACTGAACTTCTGCTAAAAATGCTTTTGCACATCAAAGTCTTGGATAATTGAGCTGATCGAAGATGATGTGTTTGAGGCACATGAAAGGAAAAAGGCAAAGAAGCACCTACTTTCTGACGCCATCTTTGGCTGATGCAAGCAAACATTTCAGGCGCTTTGGACGTCCGTCCACACAACGGAGAAACATCGGGAAAGTTGTATGCAAGTTATGGGCTTTGTTTCTAAACAGAAACTCATGATTTTCTAATTAGTTTGATTTTTGTGCTTCACATTTTTGCACAGAGGAAGTAAAAGGCAGTGTTTTTATTATTAAAAAAATAATAATTCTGAGTCCACAATATGCATGATGCCTATCGTCGGAAGAGCTGAGCTAATACTCAGTTGGAGACATAATAGCATGAAAGCATGCAACATTTCAGTACAACTAACCTCGTATTCACAGCACTGTTTTTTTAATAAGCCTGGGTCATGTAGGACGTATGCAGTTGCAACAAACGACAGCCATGCTAACGTTTTGCTGGAATTTAATCAGAAAAAGATTTTAAAATGTTTTGCTGTTTCCCTTCATTTTATTCACAACTTGGTCTCCAACCACTTTCAGAGTTGGCTCACGTTTCTCTCATTCTCCTCCTTGCAGAGACTAAATTGAGAAGTAACATGTTGTGCAAATGTATTGAACATTTTCGGTATTCAAGCAACAAACGAGATTTTCCTGCAACTCATGCGAAGGAATCTGGAACCATGCAGACGTTTGGTTTTCTGGTTGTTTTACAGATGACGACCAACAGGGAACGAGTTTGATAAATTGGGAGAATCAACACTTTGAACGGTTTAAACGTTTAGATGGCTCTGCTCTGCGTGGCACTGATACAGATGTGCGTCTGAACCGGGACTGCACAGATGCACTCTGCTCTACCTTAATAACCTCACTCTGCAGTTCTCCCACCAGCACCTCTCACACTGTATTCATAAACTCCCAAACCCTCCGTATGTGGAGGACTGGGGAGAGGGGAGAGCTGCAGCCTTTCAAATAGGCCACTTTAATTACATCAGAGTGCCTTCTCCCCACTTCTCACACTCTCCCCATCCTCCCCTCTCACCTCCACTCCACTGCTCCCAGTACAATTTAGGTGCCTCTCTTGTTTCTCCTCTGCGGTCTACTTTGCTCTCCCCTCAGCTCTATGGCTCCTCTCTTTCCTCTCCACTCACTATTTTACCATCCCCCCATCGTTCCTATACTCTCATGGAGATGGTGTGTATTCTGCTGGATTAAGTGGAAAAAATGCTTATCAAAAAATATAAATATATATATATTTTTTTACATTTTTGCATGTTTTTTCCAGCTCTTGCATTGAAATTAGATAAAATAGTCACAGAATAAGATGATAATGTCCTTAGCGGGAGACATCATATATGAATTCCCGGTTGAGTATTTTTACGCACACGGTTTCCTAAAACTAAACTTCACACTCGCTACTCCAAACCAGCTTTAAATCTATTACGAGAAGCTGAGTCCTACAGACCCCCACTGGGTGCTCTATTCGGTTTGAAGAACACAATCCTTTCTGCCCGTCTGTGCGCCATCCTTTTCAAACCCAGGAAATGCTTCTTTCTCTTCTACCTTTGTGTGAAAATGAAAGAATCTCTTTTCTACCTTTGTGACAACGCAGACTGTTTTTTTTCAATACCTCTGGCATTTCTTTTGCATGCCATTCACACTGACACAACCACTACTAAGCAGGGCCGAAAGGGAATCCGGTGTACTAGTTACACCATATTTAAAAAAAATGCTAGAATATAGAAAATCCACATGAATGAGTTCAAGGACTAAATTCGTGATATCTTTTTTTTGTGTACGTTTAAAAGCACAATTCCACGCTAGAACAAATCCTTCATAGAAATTTTTAAAAAATAAGCGTTATAATCCAGGTCAGCCCATGAGCAATAAAAGAGGAAGCTTTTATATCAAAATCATCAAAATATGCATGAACTGCAATTTCATGAAAGCAGAAATCCTGCAAGTGAATGCTAAAGATGAGATGGAATATTGGTGCACAGAAAACCATTTGCAGTTACTGAAGCAAAGTGAGGGCCGCTGTTGGTGCACAATGGGCTATTGAGCACGCAGCGATTAATACGAGATCTGAAAACCTCTTTTGTCTGTCTTTAATCAAACTGTGCAGCAGATCAGCTGCGCACCAGCCACGGGTTACGGAGATACAAGCTCTTTTTTGTTAACGAGCCAATCTCTTTGTCTTGATTGGCTACCTGCCACTGCATATGCTAACTAACCGCTGTCAGACAATGTTCATCCGAAGGTGGAAGAGCAAAACAAAGTGAAAAGAAAGCAGAAGAATAAAAGATTAATTTACGTATCTTAAATGCCACGTTTAAAAATGAATAAAGTGGATGGATGGATCTCCTCCCCTGGATCTCAGGGCAGGAGATGAAGATGGGAAAGATGACTTAAGTAAAGAAGATTTTCATATTCACAAAGCTTTAAAAGAGTAGGAAGGGGTTGGAGGGTAGGAAAGCCCCCTTTCTCTGGCATTCTAGGCTTTTCTAAAATAAACGGAATAAATGCTTATCTGATTGGAAAGCTGGATCATTTCTGACCTAAAACCAATAACGACAGCTAAAAGAAGGCACAGAGCAAAGAGAATGGCCACCTTAATTCCTAGAACACTTCTGATTATGATCACAGAGCCACCAGGGGGCAGACAGATCACATTTTTATTTGGTCCTGATGAGTTAATAATGGGCGGGCATCCAGAAAAGGGAAAGGGTGCACAGTGGGAGCATGCTGTCTGGCTTCAAACGCACCAAGACACAAATCCATCATTGCAGCGGTGATGAACAACCGTTACACGATCCAGTAGAAATATTACCAAAAATACTCTTTTTTTCTTTTTTTTTACATCCTCCATCCTAAAACAAGCAGAAAATATAAAACAAGCTCCATCAACCCTTTCATCCTCACCCAGAGAGAGCTCTGTAAACCCGTGACACATGGTTGAGAAATCTGTTAAAAAACTGCAAACAGAACGAGCGATGCCGTTGTGGTTTCCCCATCAGACTCCACCAACAGCACAAACGGTTTAGAGGATGAAAAAACAAACTCTTAAAAGTTACTGCGGTGCACAGAGTCCCAATAACCACGAGTTAAAGGGGTTTCAACTCAAATGGCCCCGTTTTATTTGCATGACATATGCAATTAAACTCAAGTCTGGAAAATAGCATTCATCTGCATCTATAGCGACTAAGTTCATCTAACAAGCAATTGTCTACATTTTTAATGCAAAAAAAGAAACAAAGAGATCAACTAGGTGGAAAAAGATCAATTCATTCGTAGCACTTTCCTTTTTTGGCAAAAAAGACAGACTTGAAAAATATCCATGTTTTTGTTCATTTGGGTGTTTTATTATAAGGATTTGTTGCAGACCTGAAATGATCAGTTTTATTAAAACTTCCTAAAGGAATGTAATCATTTGGAAATCTGTCAGTTTTTCTTAATTCAAACAAGAGATCAGTGCTTCATTCTACACAGACGTGCCTCGCCTCTCTGCCAGCTCACATGCATGCGCTGCAGGACTTGGAGATCTATAGTGTTTGCTTGTGTGTTGTACCTTCTAGATGAGATGTGTTCACTCAGGCACTGCAGATAAATAGCTTTTGCTATAGGTAGTTTTGCCAAGAAACTGTAAAAAAAAAAAACTAAAGAATATTTCATACAGGAGATACTAGTAAAGCTGTGATGTAAGGCTTGGTCCTTGAACATACAACACCATTTGGCTGATTTATAGATAGAAGGTATTTATTTAGCCAATTTAACTCTTAAATGAGCGCTTTTTAAAATATGACCAAATATCTGAGATGCTACAGGAAGAGAGGAACTTTTTGTTTTGCCATCTTGCAAAAAACACACATTAATGTATAGAATCAACCATAAAACACAATGGTTTGTAAAACTGCAACACGCTATTTTTGTACCTGCAAGCATTTTCAACTAACTTTAACCCGTCTGCTCCCTTGAGATGTCGAGGGCGTGCACGCTGCAGTTAAAGTGCTTAATCACCCTACTGTCCTCTGTTAAGCGTCAGTGTTCTTTGCTGCCAACAGACTTTCCTTTGCAGGAACGTGAAACACTGATTGATTGAAAGCGGTTCTGCCAAAGCGCCCTACAAAGCGAAACACACAAACGCACTGCAACAGCACTTTTTCCACATCCCTCTGGCAGCCCACGATTAATATTCATACTCGGCATTGTCAGCCTGTTCTTTTAGCCGCGGCGTGTCATGTACTGCGTGCCTCTTCTGTGTAAGTGTATCTCGTTAGCTTGCCGGGAACTAAAATCAAACCTTGTTTCATTCTTGATGTTTTCTTGACTAATAAAATACAAAGAACCCTAAAGTTATCTTTTATATAGATTTTCTCTTTTCTTTGTCTCCCTATCAGCCTGTTCTTCATGTATGTTTCAGTGTGTGAGCAGCTCTTTAGGGAAAGGAGGGTTTTCATGCTTCATCAGGTCTCTATTTGGCTGCCCTGTAATAATTTTGTTCGCTTCATTGCCCGCCACTTTCAACCCCCCCACCATAACACTCACTCACAGCTTACTCAGTCACCACATGAGAAGTAGAGGGGTGGTGGGTTAGACTTAATGACTGGCTTCGTGACCTGGAGGGCTTCTTTTAGAGTAATAATAAAAAGCTGTGATGTAGCAGCGATGGATCATACAAAACATATATATACAGCTCAACTGTGACTGCTTGGCTTAGTGTTGAAATCACACTTATTTCACATAATTGATGGATTATGAAACACTATGCAGAGTTCACATTTTTAAGACACTGCAGACACACATTTACATCAGTAGGTGGCAGAGTTGAGCCATTTAGGAGCTTGGTTGTAAAGGCAGGACAATCGTGCCAATTTTCAACCAGCCCTGCCGTCATTTAGACTGTTTTCATATTTAGATATATAATAACTTTAGTTACACAGTTCCTGCGTTGTCCTGGCTTCCTAACTTCTATTTATTGGTATCCTTAGAGGTCAAATTATGGGGGGGCCCACTGAAAGGGTGATGGGCTCCCAGAGAAGCCCTCAATTCATACACTCAGGGGGAGCCCGACACTCTGACGGAGGCAACAGTAAGGAGCTGAAACTGTCAGCTGAAATGTATCGAATACAACTTTTACTACTCTGTGTAGGAATCAGACAAAAAGTATCAAGAAAACAAAAACACAAAATTATCTTAACAAAGATGTTTAACTCATTCACTGCATTTTTTTACTGTGTGGCCGTCAAAACGAGTCCCCGCGCCGTGAGAACAAACATCTCAGCTCTAAAACTGATCTTCATCCGCACATGTCACACGTCACATGATCAGGAAGCAGAAAATCCATGTGTCAGGAGATCGTTGTGGGTTGCTGCTGTTAAAAAAAAGTGAGGCGCGAACCGGAAAAGCAATTCGACAACGGATTACGAAAGAACAGATAATGCGCGGATTTTTCCTGATGTAAGAGGCGAGTCCACTCTTTGTTTTGTTAGTTTTGGCGTTGACATCATCAGAGAGCGCAACGTTCTGTGACTCTTAAAAAAACAGTGAAAACGCTGAAAAACACTGACAGAGAAGGGCTTTTCTGATGAGTGAATGAGTTAAAGATCCTGTTTCTATTACGTTATTTACGTGGACTCTCACCATACCAGAGATTTATTTGAGCAAAGAGGACGGAGAGCAGCAGAGCGCCGATTGTTCGTGTACGCCAGGCAGCTGCGTCCAGCGCACGACCACAGGAACATTCTCTAAGTGGCACCACCTAATAAAATAAAAAATGGACATGATCGTTCAGGCCCGCTCACATCCTCTGGTACTTTCTGTCTTTTATTCATGCCTGATGCCCTATGCTGTTGCGGAGCTCATCACCCATGCTTTGGTGGCTTCACCTCACTGGCGCGACCGCACAGCATGCACTTCGCCATTTTTGCAGTCGAGAGCGGGGTGGTGGTGCTGGTGAGAATCTGTCCTGACTTCAGATCAGAGGGGTGGTGGGAGGGTGCTCGCTCCATTACAAGCGCTCGTGTACGCTCGCAACAATGTCAGGACTGCTCCGATCGTAAATCCAGGCTTTCAAACATGTTAAGATTGTCTTGTTCTGATGTTTGGGGACAAACACTCATGCTGCTTGCTAAATAGTACATGTAGCTAACCAGAAAGCGAGGTCACAGAAGCACGCAGCACGCTCCTTCTGCATCAAGTTTGTTTACTTCAAAGTCACCTTTTATCTTGTGAGATGTCCCTTCTGAGCGTTGAATGTCTGAGAGTGAAAAAGTTTCATGAGCAGTGTGTAATGTTTGCCAACACACACCGTAGGACCAAAACTGGTATACCTCTGACGTTTAATCACCATCTGCGTGGTCTCAAGCTTTGAAAATCAGCTGATAATTTCAAAATCCTGTCGAGTGAAATGGCCAGATTAGTATTTACAAAAACAATGTACATAAACTACTATAAAATGCATAAAACTAGGCCTATTTATGATCAGAAATTTGCCAAAAAAAGTAGTTTTAGAACATCTGAAATCAACCTAAACACTCATGTTAAACTTACACATGCATGGGGAGAACATGCTATTTCCACACAGAAAGGCTACAGCCAAGGTGCCACCAGGCAGTCCTGTGCTAAAATTATGCCGGTGTCGGTACAAGATCTGCTCGGGTGCAAAATCGGCTCGGGGTCCGTCGACTGCCGATGACGATAAAGTAGTTGATTGGCTGAACATGAACCTTACGGAATTACGTAATCACGTTACGCTGTTATCACGTTACGTTGGTCCAGGCAAATCTTTCTGTTGGAAAGATGGACAAATTTACAAAGAAATCCATCATTACCTCTTTGAAAATACACTTTTAGCATAGAGCTGCATGTATATTAGGGCTGAACGATTAACTGCATGTGCAATTAAATTGCGATGTGACAAAAGGAGATTTTCTAATCGCAAAGGCTGCAATTTGGCAGCGAGTGGTTAGCGCAATGCTAATATACGTGAAAAAACCCATAGGAATGCTAATGCTAACATCACCGATTACATTATTACAAATTATGAATTAGAAACATGCCAAATGATTACATTTGGAGTCTAATAGAAAGTAAAACTACCATCAATCAAATAAGTACAGACAGGTATTTTAGTAAAACCAGAAAACTTTTAACTCCAGAGTTTTGGCTAACAGCTATGAGCGTAACTGAACTACGCATGGACAAGACGTCAAAAACTCTAAACACAAAATACTTCAATAAACGGGACACACTTCTTTCCTGCAAATACAATTTCACAGGTGTTGCTAATACCTATGATTCTTCAAGGGATGTGCTCAAAGAGGAGTTCAACATTATGAATACAATATAGTGTTTTATTTTACAAATACCATTATAAACACAAACGTACGTCTTAAGAAACATTATTTTAATAACGAAACTGCTAAATTCTTTCCAACAGTATAGATGTGTAGTGTATTTTGTCCGAGTGGGTTTGCCGTACTTTGACGTCATCGTCAGTCGAAGGACCCCGAGCCGATTTTGCACCCGAGCAGATCTTGTACCGACACCGTCACACTAAACCGACATTAGGAGCAACCAGTAAAATCTTTACCACCTCCAGGTGAACTCCAACTGTCCTGTGAGAAAAAACCCTACACAGAGTAAATCCAATCAGAAACAGCAAACTTCATCCAAAACGGAACATTTACGAGTTTTTGATGTTTGCAGTGTGGTGCAAAACTAACAACAAAAAACTTCCTTCTCAAAGTTACCACAATCAAAAAGCAAGTTCCTGACTTTGGAAGTGAATCAGTACAAACGCAGGTTTAAATGAATTATTTTCCTTCGTTTGTGCAAAACAGCAGAGAAGCGACGAGCTGAACAGAACTGCAGGAGATTAGAGCAAAACTCTGAGGTGTGATAATGCATAAAACACTTAGAATGTTCGAGAAGAAAATGAAAACATTTTAGCGCCTTTAAGAACAAAACAGAAAACAATGACAATAAGGACACAAACTATTGTTTCTTTTGGTAGCGATGCTTCAACTGAGGGAATTTCATGTCTTGTCTTTTGGCAACATCTTGGTGAAACTGCTTTTTTTATTTTCAGAGTTTAAAAAAAGACAAGAGGGTGAGGGGCCATTCAATATAAGCCTGGCCTACCAAACCTCAAGAGTAAAATCTCCATGGCAACTGTTCTTTGGCACCAAAAGGTGAGTAGAGAATGAGTGTCGGGGTGGTGGGAAGCCTGAGAAAGGACACAAACCGAACACGAAAACAGCTTACAAAGCCTGAATGTGATGGAGGTGAGTGTTGGGGCTCAACAGATTCTTGTTCAGGTCGACATGAATGACGAGAGACGCCTACTCTTGAGTTTGATCAACCGGTGCTGGACAGATAGACATCTGTTATGAATTATAGCCTGCGGGGTTTCACTGACAGTCAGCCGTCAGAGAGGACACGCAGAAGCAGGAGCCTCTAATTTGTCTTGCATAAATGCTGTTATGGAACAACGGCAACTACATGGAAATTTAGTTGTTCAAGCCAATTTGGGAATAACAAAATAAGAGCAGAAACACACCATTTTCTCTTATGTGTCCTTGGATAATTATGCTTTCTGTAACAGGTCAAAACCTGGCGTTAAATGACTTGTGTTACTGGAGGTTAACACAAGGGGGCACTCTAACAAACTCAAACCACATAGATCCAGATTAGCTGGAAATGAAAAATAAATGTCACTAAGGGATTGATTTGTAAAATAATATGGAAATGTGTGCTGAATTAATTTTTGTCAGGTTTGTCAGAATGCTTCCTATACTGGTTTTCATCAGCCTTTGTATTCCGCAGCCTGAGTTGGTGACATTCATTTATGAAGAGAGCTGCAAGATTAGCACTTCAAAGAAACACGGGATGCTCGAGGTGGCCATCAAAATATACACATCGAGACAAAATAAAAATAATAATAAAAACAAACAAACAAAAGAAACAAGACTCCAAAAAGGAAATTACTAAATTTGACATTTGGCTGCAATATTAAAGCATGTTATAGTATTTTGTCTGGAATACATTTGATCATTATAAAACAGAAACATTCTGTTATAATCTGAACAGTTTGCTGCAATTTATTTTTAATAATTTAAATATCTGGTAAAAAATAAAAAATAAAAAACTGGAAAAGCAGGACATTAACTCCAGAGGCGACTGAATCAAATATGAAACTGAACAGGATGGGACGGAGGAGATTTAAAAATAATCCCAAGCAAAAGTACATTATTTAAAACAAAGTATAATTATGGAGTCATAGCTGCAGCAGCATGTTTGTTCTGTAGTGAAAATGCATGTCTTAATAAGTAAACAGCAAAATAATGTAATGTCCATGTCACAAGCAGCCCTTGAACTTTGTAACGGGCCACACACACACACACACACACACACACACACACACACACACACACACACACACACACACACACACACACACACACACACACACACACACACGGGACTGTCTCAGCTGTTGTTTTCATTAAGGAGTGTGCACGTACAGCATGCGCCTCGTGCACGAGCCTACTATTGAAGCTGCCATTACGCTTTTGGCCTGAGGGGGCAATCGCGAGCATAAAAAAATCAAAACTCCGTAAAGTCCCTTTAAGCTAACTGTTAGCATTAGCAACAACACCACATGGCAGAAGCTCCTCCAGGTTTGTGTTATTTGTGGAGATAAAACATCCACGTTCGAATATCTAGCATGGTGGGTATTTTAAAGAAGTCAACTAAAGACGAAGTTGCTGAGTGACAAACAACAAACATGGCAGCCATTCGATCATCCCAGGAAATTAAAATAGGTTGGGTGAAAAGCAAATATGCAAGGGAAATGTTTAACATGCAATATTGTAACAGAAGCTGCCAGTTCTCCACAACCACTCGAGGAAAGCAATGACCGAAATGATCTTGTGTCATTTTGTAAATAAGGGATAGACTTGCTGGCATGTGGTTTTCTGACAGCTTTAACAGCTTGATAAAGGTCAGTCAGACAAGTCGGGGGTTGATTCAGGTGAAAAATGTCACACTGAGTGCCATCAAATCCCTTGTGTATCACATTTAGACTTTGATGGAGTGAAAACACCACAAAGATCAGCTGACACTAAAGCTGAAGTAGTCAAAAATCATTTCAGAACAAGAATAAAATGGAAAGCAAATGTTCTTATGATGGAGAAAAAGAAAAAAAAGAGAGAACACAGACAAGAAAGTCTGGGAATCGAATTATGCAACTTCTTCATTGGGATCTGAAATATATTTTGGGAGGGATGCCAACCTTGGAAAAAAAAGCATAAAAATGCATTTCTTCCATATACCCCTTTACATTTCAGGAGAAGCTTTCTAAATCTCCCATCTGCATGACAATGCATGCTTTGCTTCAGATGTTTAGTGTGCTATCCTGCAGGAAAAGTCTGTAAGAGGTGAAAAAATTGGTCTACTTTAATGTGAACATACTATAAAACTATATATAGTAGCTGTCACAGCTGTCTCAACACCCGTGCAAAAAAGCCTGCAGTCAGACGGTAAATGCTTTTTCAACTATCCAAAGGGAGCTGTCCCCACATCCACACGCTGCAGTGATCAAACCAGCGAACAGTTATTGCTGCTTGTTTTAGGTGAAGTGGCTGTTAAGCCTTCAGTCATTTTAAGGCTGCCACCCCAAAGGTTCACCTGATCAGGTTTTGTCCCAAAGAAGCCTGGAGGCTGGTGGGACGACGGCTGATGTAAGACCAGTAAATAGCGGCTACACTAAAACGATGACACCCTGCTTTTATACACACATTGGTATCACAAGGCTGATACATTTTCAGCATATTGTGCAGCCTTATATTAAAGAGTGAGATGTTTGATGAAGTGATATTTAAATAAATATCCAAACAACACAGGCACACCGTAACTCCTGGAAGCAGATGAGACTGTTGTGAGTTAAGCACCATATGAAAGTATGAAGATTTCTGCATAGAGCCAAGGTCCGAACTGCAGTGAGAATTATCTTAAATATGCAGATTTACATGGAAAGTTTAAGTCCCATTAGGCATCATCACACACTGGTTACATCTCCGCATTTGACCCATCCACGTGGGGAGCCAAGAGATGCAGCGGTGGCTGTGCTCGGGAACTATTTGATGGTTTAACCCCCCAAACCAACCCCTTAAAGCTGAGTGTCAAGCTGGGAGGCACTGGGTCCCATTTTCAAAGTCTTTGCTATGACCCGACTGCGATTTAATCCCAATCTCCCAATCCCAGGATGGACACTGAGAAGGTAAGAGGAACAAATAAGCCTGAATGAAAATCTAGATTTTTTTTTTTTTTTGCATGCTAAGAAACTGACTTAGTGACTCAAAAAACCCAAATCATTTTGGTGAGTGACTCATTCAAACTCGATTCAGTAAAAAGAATCATGCTTGCCATCACTTCCCGCTTTTCTATCTGATATTGATAGTTAATTAACATTTTATGACACAAAATTCACCTATGTTACAGTAATATTTTAGGTTTTTATTAATATCAATCATCCTTGTCAAAATATAATCTGAATATACAATGCTCAATAGATATTAATGAATTTCATCAACATATGCTAGCGTTAGCTTTAGCTGATCTGATCGTAGTTTCATTCTTGATCCCAAACTTTTTTTTACCGTTTCTGCCATTTACAGTGGATTTTGTCTTTGCTGGTTTCTCTGTTTTCCTCCATGGCACCTACATTACCACGCCATGCACCAGTAAAATGTGGTCAGGCTGTAGAGTGCGCATTTAACAAAGCATCAAATCAGTAAAAATAATTAGAGGAAATCATTTACTTGAATCATTCAAACCATTCGAGGATTTGTTTCAGCCCTAGAAAAGTCTCTTATTTAATTTTAAAGTGATCATGAACGTAACTTGGGCTGTCCACTGCATGCGTAAGTTCTGTGGAAAAGTCTTAGATGTGAATCAACAGTGAATACGTTCCATGTAGCTGGAATCGCAAGGTCACAAAATCACCAGAGGATTGCAAGATCACTCGTGATGTCGGCAGCTCATGCGATTACAAGCAATATAAAGACAATAGCATGCATTTTAAAAGATCAGAGGATTGTTTTCAGTTCTTTTTATCACTCAGGTATCACAGGAAATCACATATATATATATATATATATATATACATACATATATGTATATATATATATATATATATATATATATATATATATATATATATATATGTATATATATACATACATAAATGTATATATATATATATATATATATATATATATATATATATATATATATATATATAATTTTTTACTAATGTAGCTACTGGAAATCTACATGTATTTTATTTTGAAAGGTGCCAAATGTTTTACACTGCTCCTGTGTGACTTCCTGTCTGGGCCAACTGCTGAGCTTCTGGAAGTGCAGCATGTAGAACAGGGGCATTCAGTTCCGGTCCTGGAGGGCTGGTCTCCAGCACGTTTTAGTTTCAACTCTGTTTCAACACACCTGATTTCAATCAGCAGGTGATTAACAGGCTTCTGTAGTGCCTGATGAGCTGCTGCACAGGTGCCTCAACCACTGAAATGAACGTGTCGATGCAGAGAAACCACAAAAACGTGCTGGACACCGGCCCTCTGGGACCAGAATTGAATACCCTGGGTGTACAAAATAAGCTCAAAGTGTAAATTTAGCACAACTATGCAACACTAACTTCTAGGATGTGTCCAAGACGCATTGCTTCGGTGGAAATACGCCCATTGAACATAACAGCAACTTTTAGCTACATATTAAACTTTGCGAACATTACATCACGCTTATCTGTTGGAAAGCCAGGGTAATACTCAGCTGATATCTGGTGATAGTAAATTAATGTGTTTCCACCAGTCAAGACACAGACCTTGCTGCCATCTTTCTTCTTGCTTGTTATTATGTAAACGACAGAACTTATGTATGATTTTGAAACTCTCCAGGGATTTTGTGACCTTGATTTTCATCTGAAACAGACCAGCCACCGAGTTTGTGAGAAAAACGTGTCAATTACGCCGCCAGGGTGAGCAAACAACTATTATACATGCAATGGAAATGAATCAAGTTGCTTTGCAGTTTTGATTTTGACTCTCCAAACGATCACAAAACCAGTGATTGTGATTATGTTCTAATATGCATGCATGTATATCAATATTTCCATGCATGTATATCAATATTTCCAAAAATGACAATAGCAATATGGTTAAATGACATGTGGGGATGGATGTTTTTACATAAAAAAGCAACTATCCCACTGCAAAATAACACTCACTGCATTTTTCAAAGTTTGGAAAAAAGGTAATTTTCAGAGTAAGTGATTTTCACCCAGATAGTCTTCACATAAACATGTTTCTCAAGGCCAAAGATAAGTATAGGCAGGCTGCTAAGGATTGTTAAAGTTACTGTAAAAAGCTGGTCACCTTCCACCCACCGCCCAGAACCAATTTATCCTGGCAGGCTATGTTAGAAAAAGTCTGAGCACCGTGAGCGAAGGAGAGTGCAGGAAAGAAAAGGTTCTGGCTTCAGATCAAGGGGGATAAAACTTGCCCACACACACCTTTTCATACTGTATATGCAGGGAAAGTAATTGATATACAACCCTGCAAACATGGACACACAAAAAATATCTTCAGTTGACACACACACACGCACACACACACACACACACACACACACACACACACACACACACACACACACACACACACACACACACACACACACACACACACACACACACACACACAGAAAAACATCAGAACCCACGCATACCACAAGCTCAGGTTCATAGAACGAGACCCCTGGTGCCTGTTTCACCTTTTAATCCCCTCTCATTTAACAATGGGTTTGGTCAGGCAACTGTAGGCGTTAACGAGTCCATGCGTGTTTTATCAAAGTTAGACAACAGAACAACACAACCCGCTGCTGATGAAGGTCTGAGGCTCCTTCTCATATCAGAGTTCAGCTAAAGATCAATCAGTGACTTCTGTCTTGAGTGATAAGACGCGAAGCACGATGGTCAGTGGTGCACATCCGCTCCAAGTGAGGTGGTAAAGGCTGCTGGATTTGATGTGACCAAAGGGAGGCTTGGAGTCCAGAGATAAGGCTGTTTCCGGAGCACCCTCTGAGATAAGTGAATGACCTTTAAAGAATGGGAACACCAAGCTGGGCAGGGTGGGATATCAAGCTATGCAGGGAAGCAACAACGAGTAGCTGTGCTGATTAAAATGGGAGAAACTGGAGGAAAAACAAAGCCAAACCAAAAGAAAATCCCACAAAAACTTGATTTGTTTAATTGATTTTTTTTACCAGGGTGCAGGTGTGTAACTGTCTGCAAGTGGATTCACATCTCTGCACATGTGATTTAGTGCAGAAACAGGTAACTGACATTTTTAAAATGGTAAAATAAGATGAAAAATACTTCCTATCATGGCTTTATTCACACAGATTAATTGATCCTCGCCATTTCTGAAGTAAAACAATTCAATGGAGCACATCCTGTAAGGATTAGTAAATAAACAAAATATAAAATGTATAGCTTTTTTGTTAAACGAAGCTCAAAGTAAGCTTTAATTTAGTATTAGAGATGTAAAAGCATCTGTCACAGAATTGACTTGTATACTTTTTAGTGTTTTTTTTCTTTTTTTTTTAAAGATGGTCCCAGTGTCTTAACCGTGTCTACATTTCAGGCAATAAATACTATCGGCATGGTAACCAGAAACATGGAGATGATGTGATTGTTATCATGTACATCTGTCAAGTGGAACTTGTCTGATTTCATTTGACAGACGGATATTATCTAAAAATAACAGAGAGAAGTCGGTTTGTTGGGACAGATTGCAGTGATGCAGAAAGTGGAGCGTTGAGATTTTATTGCTGCATAAGTTGCTGATGTGAGAGGGCGGACATGTTTTTTCTTTTTATGAGGAGCTAGGAAACCCTACAAAAACAAAATATTGTAAAAAAAACCTTCAAGACTTAAGTAAAGAAGTGAATGAATGAATGAATGAATGAATGAATGAATGAATGAATGAATGAATGAATGTCTGAGCTGCATTCTGAAGGGTTCAATATTAAGCTATGAAATCGGTGAGGAAACTAGCTAATTTATCTTGATTCAAGACACATCCGTGCAATCCAACTAAAGCCCCGCTGCTGTTTTTACTGATGAAATTAAAAAATTCACCTCGTAAATGTCTAGGACTCTTTTTTGCAATCAAATATTTTGTTGTAGCACTTTATTATCATGTTTAATTCTGGTTATACAAATGCAAATCTGGAATATGAAGAACAAATTAATTCATCAAAGCAACAATCTTTAATTGGTTAGATTAAAGCTGCTTTCCGGAGTTTTCCCCTTTCAGAAATGATGTATGATTTTTCAGAAATCCGTAAAAGCGATTGTCTTATCATGTACTGTCATATAAGCAATACGTCTTTTATTTATTTATTTTTGCTAAGCACACCCCTTGCCCCGCAGAGCTCTGTGCAATAGGAAACTGAGCGCCAACCAGAACAAACCAATAGCGTCAGACTACCGCTTTTGCGTTTTAAATTTAAGGAATACCTCAGCTGATGCAGAGTTGATGAACATTTTACGGACAAGAAAGCTCTAAAATATAAAATATATGAGAACACAACATGACATGAGAATAATACTTGTAAAACAATGTGTTTTAGCTCTGTTTGTCGGCCGCAGAAGCACATTTATAAACAGAAACTTGAAGTCGCCATCTTAAACAAACAAAGCAGCATACTTTTTGTGTGATATGCTTGTCAGCCACTAGATGGTGCCATCAGATAAGAGAAATACTCCGAAAAGAAGCTTTAATGAGAACAACATTGCTTAAAGTTCTGTAATCTTAATGGCATTTCATAATCCTAGTTTTCTTAAAGGCGTTGAACACTTGTTTAATCAATACATTTGAGGTTGTCTCTAGAAGGAATGCCTTGCAAGTCGTAATTGGGGGGGGGGGGGGGGGGGGGGGTTCTATTTTACGCGACTACCACTGACTCCATTTGCTCTCCAACATGGATGTTTTATTTCTACAAATAACACAATTCTGGAGAACCCACTGCTGTGTGGTCGAGTTGCTAATGCTAATGCTTAGCTTCTGCTAGCTGAAACGTTCAGCCCGTCATGAGCCGAGGTGGGTGAGTCCATGAATGTTAAATGACCGTGTGAGGTAGATCTGTCAGACTTTTCAAATCCTACTGTTTCACCTATCAGAAGCTAAAGCGCGAGAAAGGTGTAGGAGACTATTTTCATGTTCAGCCTGCATGAAAAACTCAGAGTAACTGATTATAATCAGAAATAATCAATGCTTTTTCAGTGTTACACACCTTTAACTCATTCACTGCCACTGACGACTAAAGTCGTCATTTTAGATCCAACCGTTCACTGCCAATGACGACTAAAGTCGTCATTTGCATTTTTTTACTGTTTGAGCATCAGAACGAGCCCACGCGCTGAGAGAACAAACATCTCAGCCCTGAAGCCGATCTTCATCCGCATACGTCGCACGTCACATGATCAGGAAGCAGACCATCCATGTATTAGGAGATCGTTTTGGGCCGTTCCTGTAAAAAAAGTGAGGCGCGAACCAGAAAAGCGTCTGCCGATCACAATTCAACAACGGATTATGAAAGAACGGATAACGCTCGAAACACACGGATTCTTCCTGATGTAAGAGGTGAGTCTCCGCTGTGTTTTGGTTGTTTTGGCATCGACATCATGCTAGTGCGCAACATTCTGTGACTCTTAAAAAACAGTAAAAACGGTGAGAAACGCTGGCAGCGAAGGCCGTTAGCGATCAGGGAACTGCTGGCAGTGAATGAGTTAACTGTCGCAGTTAAATCAACAGTTCTAGGTCAGAACACCGACATGCTGACACAATGCAAAGTTAAAGGTGTGTGTGGACCTACTTCTGTTGCTCTGACTTACCTTTGAAGATCTCGACATGAAGATCTCAGATTCAGCAGGAGCAAGTGTTACACAGCCTCAACATCAGTGAGAGGAGGGTTCACTGATCTGCAAACGTCTCTCTAAACTTGTAACATTTCCTCTGACTTTGGACTTTTTCACTCTGCACCTAGTCTGCTGCGTCTTCAGGAATCTTTTTCTCCAGCTGCACAAGAAGCTGCTCATCATTTCTGTGTTTATGATCTAGGAATTTCAAGGCGAGCTTCCATTTTTTCGAGACCTGACGATTGATTTTCAGTGATCTGACTCATGCAAATAGAGTTTTACGAAGGTCTGACATTGCTGTTTTGTTGACTGTGGTTGTAAACGGTGTCCAAAGCCATTGTGTATCTATGGCTGACACATCTGGATTGCATTGTTTACCTCTATTGTAATGTAAAGTTTCCAGTGCAGCTCAGTCACCTCCTTTCAGACCGGCTTCAGCCTCTCAGCTGTGTTTTCTGTATTCAGGTCACAACACTGAGTGCATCTCCTATGACGTGCTTCTGTCCTGAATAGCGAGACATAAAAGCGTCTACTCCGCTGTTAGGCTACAGATCAGATGTGCAGACATAAAGTGGTTCTCTGATATGTTTTTTTCTGCAAGTTTTATACTTTCAGAGTAGACTTTAGAGACCTCAAAGTACATGAAGAAAAAATAAATAAATAAATAAAAACTAGCAGTGTCTGGGGATAAACTGTTCAAGCATTTATTGGAACTCACATTGCCGCTGTGTAGAAGGAGATCTGAATTATGCATTTGAAATAAGCAATCTACACTTTCCTTGCTTCATCTAAAGTTTTGTCCTGTTTTCAACGTCTTTAAAAAGCTCAAGAAAAAAATAATGGCTTTGTGTGTTTGCCGCTTTTGTGCTTTTCTTTCCAGCTCGACATTTTCTCCACGCTGAAACGGTGAAAAGACGAAGGCCAAAAGAGAAGCACAAGCACAAACAAGACGCTAACAAATACACTCCTCTACGCGAGGCTGGGCTGAGCACTAATGGCTGTAACCTCCAGACATCATGAGATGCACAAAGGATTTTATGAGCTTTTGTTTGACCTTCAGTTCTTTATAGAAACCTGGATGGCTTTCTCTCAGGCACTAGCACTACGAGGGGCATCCTAATTTGTTCCAAAAGTTCTGTATCACAGTTGGTGCGGTGTCCCTGTTCTGTTACATCCATCCAATTAATCCATCCGCATTTTTTCTTTTTACAAATCTCACACAAAAATTCAATTTGTCGAGCAGCAGAGCACATTGTGAGTATCTGCTGCAGGATCTGACACAGTTTCATCCACAGAGTCGAACTACAACTGTTATTCTAACACATGCTTGTTTTTTTTTTGCTGTCAAACAACACTAATATGGTTTATGAAAGGTAAAGACGTACATTATTACTTCTACTAGTTTCTCAGAAAATCATTAGAAGGGAAAGAGATTGAGTTTAATATATTTGACCTACTTCTATCGATGTGACGCTCTTTCCACATTGACGTCAGTTATTTTGTTCACTTTTAACAGCAGAGTTCTTTGATGAAATTTAGAGCCATTCCTTGGATTTTTGGCTTAACCCAGTAGATCTGAAAGATCTTACTTAGCACCTTGGTCATGGAAAAATCTTCAGACCACAATGAAGCTTAAAGGTCTTTGATCTTTGGAGGAGTTCAAAGCTGTTGTTCAGTCGTCGTTAATAGTGAAAAGTAACTTTTCTTTGTGATGTAAATCTGTTTTCTTTTGCTTTTATGTACTTCCATGTATTTTATTTTAGGTTTGGCTTGTAACTTTTTAAGGGTGTCCCAGCTTGACCATTTCTCCCTTGAGAAGGAGATGCTGAATATCAAAAGATCTGGTTGAATAATTCAAATGAAAAGTTCAATGCATATTTGTTTGAGGCCCCTTCCAATATAAAAACTATGTGCTCCTTGTGTCCAATTGCAAGTAGAAGTTTTTGTGATAAACTTCAAGTAAATACAAATTATCTTCAAATGACAAAACCTTGAGAAACAATGATGCTGCAGCATTATTTGTTCGTTCGTTTTCCTCCACTTATCCGGGTTCGGGTCACGGGGGGCAGCATCTCAAGTAGGGCATTCCAGACAGCCCTCTCCCTTACCACCTCCAACAGCTCCTCCTGAAGGACCCCGAGGCGTTCTCGGCCAGATTGGAGATATACTTGCTCCAACATGTCCTTGGTCAAGCCAGGGGCCTCCTGCCGGGCAGGACACCCCCGAAACACCACCCCAGGAAGGCGTCCAGGCGGCACCCTGACTAGATGCTCGAATCACCTCAGCTGGCTCCTCTTAATGCGGAGGAGCAGCGGCTCTACTTCGAGTCCCTCCTGATTATCCAAGCTCCTCACCCTGTCTCTACGGCTGAGCCCAGCCACCCGGTCATTAACCAAAGCTTGTGACAATAGGTGAGGGTTGGGACGTAGTGAACAGAATTATTTGATCTCACCGAACACTTCGGCATTAAAATCACAACAACAGAGCTGATTATCACTTGTCTTCTTTTGTTTGTGTGTGTGTTTGATCCTTTTGCAATAAAGCATTGATAATGTGCTCAAAGGTCAAGTTTACTCATATTTTTAACTAATTTGCAGTTGTCTAGAAGAATTAATGTGTTGCACTTTGTTCTCTGGGGAAAAGCACAGATGCTCCTATTTGAGGTCGTAGAAGTCAACCGGAGGACAATGTAGGATTTTTTATATTTGGACATCTCGCCTCTGATTGGCTAACAGCAACACAACTCTACCACTCACTCCATTTGCTTTGCAATGTTGATGTTGTACCTCCACAAATAACACAAGCTTGAAGGAGTTCTGCCGTGCAATGGGGCTGCTAATGCTAACGGTTAGCTTCTACTAGCTGACAAGTTCTCTGCTTTCCTCTGGACACTAAAGCCGGGCGTACACTGTGCGACTTTTTCACTTTTTTGAGCCGATTTTCCAGTCGTGCGAGAATCCACGACATCGGAGCGAATTTTGCGCCGAGCGGTCGTGTAGTGTACAGGGGGTTACGAGAGGCAATTAACACCACGTGACCAACTGCCGATCAGCAGTCGTGAGGTCGCACAGACTTCTTGCGTGTTTAATATTTTGCTCGTCCCTCGTGAGGGTATCGCACTGTTGAAGCGGCTCTGCGAGCAGCTGCGACCCAAAATGTATCAGAACCGCTCACGGCGCATGCGCAATCCTGCATCAATGCCGCTCGCTATTTCCCTAATAACACACGTTGTTCGTTTTAATTTCTACACGTTTTTTTACTCACAAAGATTGTCAAGAAAGTGTGTTTGTCGTGTTCATGTCAAATTAACCTGATCACAAAACACAGATTTACTTTCTTTATTTCGTTTTCCTCATCCAACCCCCATTAATCCCTGTGTGTCCTCCTGCAGCACTCCCGAAGGACAACAGGCAAAACAAGACAAAACAGTCTGACGTGTTGAGTAAAAACGGCTATTTTTAGCATATTTTTAAGGCCGACGTGTTGCTACCAGACGTACAGTGTGAGCAGTCAGGTCGCATGCGAGAACTGGGTCGTACAGTGTGAGCACATGACTCGTGAGATCTGCTCTGCGAGGAAGTCGTACAGTTTGAGCTGAAGCTGAGTGCTACGAGTGAAAAAGTCGCAGAGTGTACGCCCGGCTTAAACCAACAACAGCTGTCCCCGTCACAAGTCAAGATGGGCGAGTCCATGAATGCTAAGTGACAGCGTGGTGTAGACGTCAGGCTTTGTTGAACTGATCGTTTTATGTCTATTTTATATCAGCTGTTAAAGCAGGAAATAGGTGTAGAAGGTTCAGTCCTCAGTGACTAATTGCCAAAAATATTGAGTAAAAATGGTTTCTTGGTGAAACTGGCCTTTAAATGGTAAACAACTGAGATTTAAATGCTCACAAAAGGAAACAATTTCTTTCAGGTGGATCTTTAGCAAATGTTTTCTTTGTATTCTGACCTTTCTTGATGTTCTCACCACCTGATGGCGAGGTTTAGGGATCTCAGGAATTTTATTACTTTAGTCAGACTTGTTTAACCAAAGACTTTTTTTTGTATATTACTCCAAAAAAAATTTTTGGCCCCTAACACAGCTGATGTCAAACAATTTAACATTTTCCTGGAATCTTTATTTAACCTAAACTTTTATAGAAACTCAAACGACTGAGGCATCTGCATTAATGGATCACGCCGTTCAAATTTCACCCAGCTGCAACATTTGTTAAGCAACACAGCTGCATCGGTGTAATCAATCCTCACCCTTGTGCTCAAACACACTTTTGTTTCATCCCGTAATTAGAGCTTCTCAAACATCGCACACTTACTGGGGATCCCATCCATCAGCAGCAGGCCCAGGCCTGCATGGGCTTACTGGATAACAGAAACACAAACCCTTAACCACACAAGCTGCGGCAGATCACACATCAAACTGTGGCGCAAAGAGCAGGCGGTAAACTTTCTACCTATCTAAAAAATAATGCAGCTTCCAGATTTGCGCCATCCATGGCCTGAGGGGATCAGATGATACTGTGTTGGGAGGATGATAATGAAGCATGAATGGTTTGTGTGCTGCAGGCATAATTTAAAGCACTTTAATAGGAACGGGCTAACACAGTGTCCCAGAACCCTACATGCAAGAAGCACTGTATTATAACTACCTACAAGGCATCCAAAACTTTTCATGAGATCTTCTTTCCAATATTTCCTAAGTTATTTTTGACCTTTAAGATGTCCTTCAAGCTGTTTCTCTGATATATTTTCCAGTAGTAATTTGCCTAATTTCCTTTCTGCATGCACAGTTTGCTTTGCAAGGAAGAACACTGGCAGCATGACAAAGGAAAGAAAACACACCAAAATTTTAATAATAAAATAGTTAAATGATAATTTATACTTGCATCTCCTAGAATAATGTCATATGACACATTTGTATATAAAAAAATGTCCATTTATATCTCAGATTACATCAGTATTTAACACTTGGTTCAAAAATCACATGAAAGACAACAGTCTCCTGATTGTTCAACATCTGGAGGGCTGCAGCATTTCATGACTGTGGAGGCTACACATCCTATACCCACTGAGATGCAAGTAATAACTTCTAATACTGGTGTTTTCACGGTACACCCCAAATCTAATTTGCAATATGAGAGCTGAGAACTCTCAAGTCTCCATAAAAGCAAGGTATGTTGGGAAAATTTTCAATCAGTAAATCCTTTTGATTGAAAATAAAATGTTTGGTGTATGCCAACAACACTAAATGACACTACAGGCAGAGCAACAGTTCAGAATTAGTTGATTTAAATAGCAACGCCAGAAGTGCACGGCCGACAGGAGAATCATCTACACCTCAAAGTGTGGACAGCGAAGGCATTTAAGGAAGGGTTTCATAATTAGAGAGGTTATCGTCTCGGAGCGGTATCCCTCACAAACAATAAGAATAAAATTTTTATACACTTGTAAACGCCGGACATCGTTTGCCCCATCAAAGCTCAGCTGAGGGTAGTTCAGACAACTGTAAGCTAGACATTTTACAGCTGCATTAAAACCTGAGGACAATGAATAGTTGTCTGTGTTACTCCTCCTGGTCTGAGCTAGCACGGCTATGAGAAGAGCTCAGGAAGGCATGTACACATCTCCATTACAGTTATGTAAGAACGCCTCACATAAATGTCAGTTTCTTTGAAGTGTTAGAGATGAATCCTATTCAAAGCCTTTTACAAGTATTTTTCTGTTGTTCGTTCATTACTTGGATTCAAAATGCAAAACACAACAAGGCAAGCTTGAACTTTTGTTGTATGAACAGAATTCTACCTTAGTTTGTGAGATATGGTCACCTTTTAGTACCCAGTGTCAACACATTACTGCCTGTATGGTAAATGGTCATTCACCCATTCACACGATGGTGGGGATGAGCTATGATGTAGTCACAGCTGCCCTGGGGCGCACTGACAGAGGCGAGGCAAGGTCCTCCGACCACCACCAGCAGGCAAGGCGAGTTGTGTCTAGCCCAAAGTCACAACAGCAGCGTTCTCTGGTCAGAGTCGGGATCGAACCTGCAACCTTTTGATTACTAAACAACCTGCTCTACCTCCTGAGCTACTGCTGTCCCTAGAGCGTATTATTAAAGCAGAGAGCAAAAAATGATGTTATGTTAAACCAAAGTTGGTGAAAAAAAATAAAAAAACAATGCAACAAAAAAGAACAAGACAAAAATAGAATCATACAAGAAGCAGGTGGTATCTGTCATGTAAATAAAACTGAAAACAAGAGGAGGTGAAATGTCAAAAATCAAATGTTTAAGCGTCCGACCTAAGAGTTTAGCAGCAAAATTCATGTTCCAAATATCTTCAAAGATCGTTACGCTCCATCTCTAAAAAACTGCAGACCCTTAGCTAAAATATCATACAAACCATCTTTATGCGCTCCAAACTAAAACGTTATCAGAAATCTTTTTTCATGCAGCACTACTGTGTGAGTTTTTTTGGGGCACATTTCTGTCTCTAACTGCTAAAAATCATATTGTACGCATATTCTATCCACCCATTTTAAAGCTAAGGCCTTGATGATTCTAAATATGCTCCTGAGAACCCTCTATGTACGTTTGTCCGTCCATCCATTCATCCATTCATTTTCAGCTGCTTATCCAGAGTCAGGTCGCAGGGGCAGAAGCCTAAGCCGGGACGCCCAGACTTCCGTCTCCCCAGCTACTGGAGCCAGCTCTTCCGGGGGAATCCTACGGCGTTCCCTGGCGAGCTGAGAGATGTAGTCCCTCCAGCATCTCCTGGGTCTTCCCTTGGGTCTCCTCCCGGTTGGATGTGCCCAGAAAACCTCACCAGGGAGGCGTCCAGGAGGCATCCTGACGAGATGCCCAAGCCACATCAACTGACTCCTCTCGACATGGAGGAGCAGCAAGTCTACTCCGAGCCCCTCCCTCATGACCGAGTTTCTCACACCATCTCTAAGGGAGAGCCCAGCCACCCTGCTGAGAAAACTCATTTCGGCCGCTTGTATCCACGATCTTGTTCTTTCAGAAAGAACGTGAAAACTCTACACCTAAGTTTCAAATATGTCAGGGAAATCACTTTTTACAGCCGATCTTTGGGCAATATGACTAAATATTTTGTCTGTACGATAGAAAATGACTATCGTTTCAAATGAAGCTTTAGCGTTTACACCACAGTTAGGCGTTTTACGGCGGTATTTTATGTCAAGATGCGCTTTACTGGATGCCCATGCTGGCCATGCATAGACAAACATAAAGGAAAACGGTAGCGGACGCGGTTCAGACCAGGGTCACTTTCAACAGGATGACCTGCCAACCCAAACTGAGGAGCCAAAAAGAGGGGAAACCTCTATTGCACAGATGTGGTTTGGATTGGGCAGGTTGTCCAGTAATCAGAAGGTTGCGGGTTCAATCCCGACTCTGATCTTAAAATGCTGCTGTTGTGTCCTTGGGCAAGACACTTCATCCGCACTGCCTGCTGGTGGTGGTCGAATGGACAGGTGGTCCTAGCGTTTGGCAGGCCTCGTTTCTGTAGCTGTGCAGCTGGCCAGCTGTGTTTACATCATAGCTCATCCCCACCAGCGTGTGAATGTCTGAATGGGTGAAGGACTGATTGTGCTGTGAAGCACCTTGGGGGGGGGGGGGGGGGGGGGGGGGGGAGATGGGGGGGGGGGGTTTGAAGAATCCTAAGAAGGCGCTATACAAATACAGGCCATTTACCATATGAAGAGTCTCATTGGCCAACTGTGCTGTCAATCTCACTTTGGTGAACAACGCTTCATTCTATTGGCCCTACCTATCCAAAAGAGGCGTCAATCATACAAATTAACTAGAAATAGAAGGCTGCAAACTGAAGCAGTGGATGGAATAGCTCCAGTCTAACCATGAGATATCACTCTGTTTACCCCCGACCCCCCCCACACACACACAGAAGCGGGGGAGGAAACGTGCACTGCATGCTGTGGACTCTCTCTCTCTGGTGAACGAGGGGCCCATCCACTCCTGACCTCCTCCTGTTGGTTTATGGCCATGACTGTCCAATGTTGCTTATCGAGGTTTTTCCTGTACCTTCATCGCTGCCCCCTGCTTAGGAGCAAGGCAGAGAGACATGTTTTGCTCCCTCATACTTCTCCCTTGACTTCACATTAGTTTCCCAGAAACTTTTAACTTAAAACTCCAAAAAAAATAAAAATAAAAAAAAACAGACAAGTCTCCAACAACAACAACACCATTAGTGACATTCACGCACGGTAATGCCCGTCCCGGTGAACTATCTTGAATCTTCCTGTTTACCAAACATCCACTATCAGACGAATCTGTGAAACAAAGCTAAAGTAAAATCCTGTGGGGATGGAGATAGTTCTGAATGCTGCAACATATACAGAGAACTGAATGTTTTTGTGCTTTTACACAAAGCAAACAGTGGTAAAACAGTCCCCGTTTAAAGAAGGCTGAATGTGCATTCATATACAAAGCTGATCAACTGTCACTTCCATAAGGGCCCACTATTTTATGCACTTTATCTTTTAGGGTTGGCATTTCTTTTTACAGAAATACAGCAAAATATGGTACAAATTATCTTACATCTTGGTTACAAAAATAATTGCAGTTACCCAGCAGCTTACGCACAATATGCATACACAGATTTGTCCTGCAGGCACAGCTTTCTCCACTTTTGGCACATTCGCTTTTTATCAAACAAAGATGCTTGAGAGAGGACCCAAAAGTGAGCCACGACGCAAAAATCTCTTTCAATTGTTGTATAACTCTACTGCTGCTTTTGTCTTCCTGTCTCCAGGCTCTCCCAAACCCTGGCGTGTTTTCAACATGACTTTAGCATGTGGGTGTCCTAGAGGCGCTATCCAACAATTAAAACCTAAAGATAAGGGCCAAAGAAGAGAGAGGGAAGATTAGGAAGAGACTGAATTAGAGTGTTGGAGGAAACGGGAGGCTGCAGGAACACGGTGTTTATGTTGATCAAGCCATTGACGGGGAAGTTAAGGCAGCGGGGCAGCAGGAGGTAAATGTGAAAAAATTAATGTTATGAAAAAGGTTGGAAATCGAACCTAAATGCTTACACTCACAGAAAGGAATGCTAACGGTACATTTGCAGAAAGAAAAGATAATAGGAAAAGCTGTGAAGACTCATATTTAATCCGTGTTTTGCCTATGACCTCTTTTTAAATGTTTCTTCTACACGTCTCTCTTCTTTCCACACATCCCTGCCATCGCTCAGACACTCGTTTTCCATGTTTTGTTGTTTTCCTCACCTTTTCGCTACTTTTGTCTAACCTGCTTTGTTTCATTCCCACCTCACCACTCTGGCTCATCTTCAATCCACTGATCCCGATCCTTCACTTTGTTCTTTACCTCTTTCCCCAGTGCCTCTTCCTGTTCTGCTCTTTCTTTGCTTCTCACACTTGTCTCTCAGGTTTCTGCCTCCTTATTCCCATTTCCGTAGATGTCTTGTTTCCTGCTTTCCTTTTAATCCTTTCCCGTTTCCTGTTATTTTTTTCTCACTCTACTAGCTTCCTCTCTCTCTCTCTCTCCCCCATAGCCCCATCCTCATTTACTGTTTAAAATCACCAATTTTCCCCACTTCTCATTGACTTTCTTAATTCCTCATCTCTGAGGGAAATGAATCCAGAAGAGTTTAACCTTTCTCTCCTCGATGGCTTTGCTACCTATTCTGATCTCCCATCTCCATCAGCCTCCCTCTCATTCTCCATCCTTGTCCCCTGTGCTTTCCTTCCCTCTTCCACTCCATTGTCTTCCCACTAACATTTTTACCTTTGTTTTTTGTTAGCCAATATTCTACTCCCTCACCTCCCATACTGTCAACTCACACATCTATTTCTCACATTCTCTGGCATGCAATCTCTCTTCTCTCACTCCAGGGTGCTCTTTGATTTCTCTCATTGCATTTAAGCCCTTCTTCATTTGGGAGGTCCCTGATGGATACATTCAAGCCACACACATACATAAGTTCTCAACCCTCTTAAACTATAATTGCGGGGTGGGTTTGTGTTTCTATTCACCTTTGTGTTGACCATAAAATAAGAGCAATCATGTTGGTAGGGAAACCAATTATTTAGATTTAATGATTAAAACTGGGTCAGCTTCTGTCAGATTACCCAATAAATGAATGCAAATCATGCAGTTATGTGTATAATTATGCACCTGAAATATTCAGTGATCCAAATTCTTTATTGTGTCAAACATAGTGAGTCAAATCAGTAGATCTGACTTACTGGGCATCAGCAGATGGTGTAAGTGGATTCTTTTCAGCTAGCCCCCCCCCCCCCCCCATTTCTGCTTTCAGTGCATTATGGTGTTCAAAAGCTCCTCAGCTTTTGAAAACAACCTCCAAGCTACCAGCCAACGTGTTGAAACATGGCACGCTTTGATGAAGATTTGGACTGGGGAATAAGACGAGCCATGTGATTCTTTCACTGAATGGGTGTAAATACCTACAAAGTGGATGTTTACAACATTCATAGTTCTTGCATGTTTGCCCACAAGAAACGCCCACAAAGCTTTGCTGCTAACATCCTGGGTGTAAAACCACAAATGGACTGGCTTCAAAATGCACAAACAAACACAAAGTGCTGTTTCATCCTTCATGAGATGCTACAGCAATGCAGCCACACATCCTCTAACACTCACTGTCCAACCAGGACAGCCAGTCAGTGTAAATGAGTATAAATGAGCAGTTTAAAAAGTCATTTCTTGTGATAAACTGTACTGAGACACTAACTGACTGTTAATCGCTCAATTAAAATTCAAATGCATTTATAGAACCATAAAAACAGCACACAAGAACACACACACACACACACACACACACACACACACACACACACACACACACACACACACAATGTAAAAAAGTCTCAGAATTGTATCGTCTGTCCTTTGATTCTTGCTAATTTTCTTTCCTTTCCACTTTTCCTGTCGGTGTGTTTAGCCCAAATGGTGAAATGACCAAAGCACATTTCCCTTTTTAACCTACGTTTCCAAAGCTGATGAAATTATAGACCTCTGCGGAAGTTCCTTCTGCCTCATTTTTTTTTACAACAATGAGAATTAGATAAACTCTTGACAGGAGAACTGCAAATATGGAGTAAATTCAATACTCTATTATCAATAAAAAGCTGGTAAATGATCAACAACTTAAGAGCATTGTTACTCAAGGTAAAATGGTAGACAGTTAGCATCCTGTGACCTCAGAGTTGATTGTTTGTTGTTTCCTGCAAAGATCGGCATCTGTTTTTGTTCTTTTCCACTTTCATTTCACATTTCCCATAAAATAAAAGATCTTCAGAATGTTTGGACCCTCTATAACATTGAGCATCATTGTTTTCCCAAGATCACTACTAATATTCTTTATTTAATTGTTTCTTATCATTGTGCTGACTAGTGATGCACCGATATGACATTTTTGGGCCGATACCGATATCCGATATTAAGATCACTGATAACCAATATTTGCCGATACCGATATACTGATATTAATGCTTCTAAAATCAGCAGATTTTGTATAAAATGAACATTATTAAAGCTGAAT
The DNA here is from genome assembly GCF_043380555.1 of Nothobranchius furzeri. Classification (NCBI taxonomy): domain Eukaryota; kingdom Metazoa; phylum Chordata; class Actinopteri; order Cyprinodontiformes; family Nothobranchiidae; genus Nothobranchius; species Nothobranchius furzeri. Next base: position 75,947,416 of record NC_091744.1, on the reverse strand, counting down.
TTACATTATTATGTAAACACACCACACACATTTACACTTCTGAGATGATTACACATGACACATGACACACCACCCCCCTCACCTTCTGAAACAGGCAAACAAATGAAGACGAGATGGAAAAAATAAAGTTTGTTTAAACCCACCTGTTTTAGATCAGCAGAAACTGCTGTAATTAAAATGCTAACTTTTGTTGATGATGCGTTCATTTACAGTGGGTACAGAAAGTATTCACACCCCCGTCAGTTTTTCACTCTGTTATATTGCAGCCATTTGCTAAAATCTATTAAACTAATTTTCTTTCCTCCTTAATGTACACACAGCATCCAATATTGACAGAAAAACACAGGATTTCAGAAATGTATGCAGATTTATTATAAAAAAGAAAAACTGAAATATCACATGGTCCTAAGGCCTAGTCCACACGTAGCCGGGGTTTTTTAAAAACGAATATCCGCCCCTCCAAAAACTTGCATCCACACCACCTCGTTTTAAAAAATAACTCTGTCCACACGTACCCGGATAAATACGTTGTTAAGGACATGCCAGACCTGTAGGCGGCAGTACTTCCCCCATTCTTAACCTCGTCCTTCGTCTGTGGTCTTCCGCAAGGAGCAGTAATTCCGCTTGCAAAAACAAACAAGCAGAAAGCGCTTGGACAATTGGTGGATCGGGTAGTGACAGAGCGCAGCTCTGAAGGCTTCCATGATGCCGGCTAGTGTAAACACAGGTCGCACACGTGATGTCAGCATTTTTTTGTTGCGGAAAGTGACGTTGCGGACCTTAAAACTCCGGTTTTGTCTGTCCACACACAGACACCCAAAACGGAGAAAACGCAGATCTTCACTTTGGCCGGAGTTTTTAAAAAGATCCGTTTTCGTGTGAAAAAACTCCGTTTTCGTGTGGATGACAGGCCAAAACGTAGAAAAATATCTACGTTTTGGCAGATCCCCGGCTACGTGTGGACAGGGCCTAAGTGTGCAGACCCTTAGCTGTGACAGTGTGCTTTCCATTTCTTCTGATCATCCTTGAGATGGTCCTATGCCTTCATTTCAGCCCAGCTGTGTTTGATTACACTGATTGGACTTGATTAGGAAAGCCACACACCTGTTTAAATAAGACCTTACATGCCTTTGTTAAGAGGCATGAAAAAAATCTTTCAAGCTAATTTGTTCTCCAAATTTGACATTGCAGCTTTAATGACATGATTGAAATTATTTAAGGGTTTTACATCATTATTCGGGTCACATTTACCTCTTTTTAAGGTATGACAAACTCAAATGAATTTTAGTTTAATCTGATATAAAACATCTACTAGGTAATTTTGCCAAAGGAATAAAAATGATCAATATTCTTACCAAAATTATTAATTATATAGACACTTTATTATTAGTGAGTGTGATTAGAGCCGCTGACATTTTACTAAATGATCATGGATGTTTTTCTTTTGCCAGAAGTTCCTTCCATGGTGGATGGCACACACACAAGCAGAAACTCTACAGTATTTTGTGAGTGAGCAGAAGTGTGTTAGGCCACCTTCTGGAACCGCACCATTTATAACTGAATTTATGCTTTTGTTTCTTGATGACTTGCGTAAGATAATTTCAGTGAGTACAGCAACTTTTTCCATCTGAAAACTCGGGCAGACTTGAGTTATAAAGCAGCTGACTGACTCAGCTGCCCGCTGTGAGGGTGGGCGCATTAGACATGCTTGGAAAAAAGATAATACGGTCATAAAAATAGTGTGACGGAAATTAAATTGAGCTCTGGACCTTTAACCATCTATGAAAATGTCCAAACTTCTAAAACATTCATCAAAGCTGTCTAAGATAATTAAATCCTATTCATAGAATGTCTTAGCTATGATTTCATGCTCCCTTTTAGTTCCAACTTACTTAGTTTAAAAAGGCTAAATGAGAATTTTCTCTCTTCTTTTGATCTACAATAAGAGGGAGTCTAAAAATAATGTAAGGAGTAATGAAAACATTTCAAGGAGAAACCAAAAACAAGGAATGATTACATTTTTCTTTTAAGTTCCTTTCGCTGAACACTGGACTTATTAAGGACTCCATTAATCATTTTTAAACTTTTAGAAGAAGCAGTCCTGCAAAGAAGTGTCCACCACTACATTAAAGCAACTAAGGATTTGAGCAAAATGACTAATGTACCGTCAATATCCAGTATTGCTGTGGCTTAAATGCCTCTTGGCCTTTATTTGTCTAATGTGTTATTTTTCAAACAAATGCAGCGGCCTCTTGAGCCTTTCTGGAGCTTGCCCAAGGTTGAATAGACAGCCATATTTTTTCAACTGGCTAAGTACACAGTGAGAGGTGCTATAAACAACTGAGATCATTTAAATGGTGTTCTTAGCCAACCGTTCAGTTGCACCAAAAGGCCAATCTTTTAGACCAAGTGGCCAAATATTGGAGTCAAAGTTTAGTTTAATACACTCACATGCTAAATATTGTATCGGTAAAAGGAATAACTGTGGTCCTTTGGGAGGATTTATTTGGAAAGGTTATGAACAATTATATGTTCATTATATACGAATCACTTAATATTTTGTGTGTTGTTGTTATTGTTTTAGTAATCGTGTTTGTTATTCAGTTTCTGAACGGTGAAGGTCCAAACCAACAGATTGTTAATATCACTTGAGGCTTACGTCATCATTTTTAAATTAGACCCTGTACTATCGTACACCTTGGCAAAATACGGAGGAAGCTATACAGTACTAAAATTTGGATACCGCCCAAGCCTAATAAAAATATACATATATACTACCATAGCTGTCCAAAAGGTGACAAAACTAGATCCTGCCTCACTGTAATGGCTTCCACGAGATTAATATCAAACACTTAAAAGTCCAACAAGATCTAAAGAGACTGGATGCACTTGATAATTAAAATTATGTCATCCAACAATATAAAAACACAGTTTCCTGAGAAGCTAACTCCCTGGGCCTAATTGTCAGACAAACATTTGTTTTAAAACTTGCACAAATCCACCGTGCATTACAAAATTATGAGATATGTTTCAGGACAAAACACTACCTTCACTTCCTAAATTGTCACAGATTAAAAATTGTTTATTCAAAGAAATATCAATGTTAAATGATAGTCATCATCCTGCATTAGTTCCAGATTTTCCTAAAATAACTAGTTCTGCTCTGGGAAAGCTCTGCAGGCTGTTCTGCAGCATATATAACACTTACCCCCACACTGTCTGGCACTGCACTTCTATTCAACGCCTTTAGTGTAAAATCGTTTAATCAGCACGCTTTACATTTTCAGCAAGTATTCAGAGCATAAAGCAGCCAAAATGTTTGGCACGTCATTTGGTGTGATGATAACTTCCAAGTTAGAAAGTGTAACAGCAAGGACTTGTCCTGCAAGTTAATCCACTGTGGAAATGATGAAGTGAAAGTATCTATGACATTAAAAAAAATATATATAATAATAATAATTTAAAAAAAATAAAAAAAAAATATATATATATATATATATATATATATATATATATATATATATATATATATATATATATATATATATAATTATTATTATCTTTTTTGTGCAGTAAATAGATAAAATGCACAAAACCTCATAAAACCATTAAATGATTTATTGTTCTCTCCTTAAAGGTGTGGAACACTCATTTAATTAATACATTTGCAGTCTTTTGTAGGAATGAGAGCCTTGTAAGTCGTATTCGAGGGTAAAAAAATAAAATAAAACACTGGTGCACCATTTACAGGAACTAGAAGTGAGCCACATCACAGCTGAGTTTCATACGGTAGGATTTGGATTCTTACTTCCTGATATTAGGACATCTCAACTCAGATTGGATAACAGCAAAATGACTCTAGCACTGATTTGCCATGTTGATGTTACATCGCAACAAATAACACAAGTCTGGAGGAGTTCTGCTGTGTGGTGGAGTTTCTAACGCTAATGGTTTGCTTCTACTAGCCGAGTCGTTCTCTGCTGTTTCCTAGACGCGAGTCAAGATAGGTGAGTCCATGAATGTTAAGTGACAGTGTGACGTAGATCTGTCAGGCTTTTCTAAACCTAGAGTTTCACCGTCTGTTTCCTATCAGAAGCAAATGCAGGAGATAGGTGTAGGAGACTATTTTCATGTTCAGCCTGCATGAAAATCTCAGACTGACCAATTCTAATCAGAAATAACATTTTAAAGATGTTTTTTAAGGGTTCCTCACCTTTAAGAGTTTAGTGTTCTGTTTTCGTTTTAGTGATGCTTTATTTATTTTTCAGTTTTATTACAAATTACACTAAAAACATTAAGAAGATACTGGACGGTTTTGGCTTTCTTTTAGTACCCCCAGTGTAATAATAACATTAATAATAATAATAATAATAATAATAATAATAATAATAATAATAATAATAAAGAATAAATTAAGGCAAAAACAGCAGAGGAGCTATTGTTTAGAGTGAAATTCCTCCACTACTCTATGGGTGCTCTCTGTTACTTGACCAGCATCACCATGGTGACTAAAGGAGGACAGTTTGGGAGGAAAAGGTTGTTAATTTAGGAGAACTTTAAAAGAGCAATGGCTGACTGGTCCTGATTCAAGGACAAGGACGAATCACGCAGGCTCTGGTCCCCAGAGTCGCCTCCCTGCAGCCACATTCAATAGCTACGAAGCCCTTAAACAACAGCGGCCCTGAAGGGACCAGCATTTTTTGAGTTGGAGGGAACAGACAAAACAAACATACACAGTTTAAGGACAGAAGGCACACTCACTCAGAACTGGACCTATAACCACAAAACTCAGACGGATCGCAAAGAAACAAGACGCACCAACGCACCTGACCTTAGGCCACCTGAAGCAGCAAAACCTGAAACTTGCCTACATATTAAGCCCACACCTGATGTCATACAACCCCACCTCTCCATTTGTACTTGTCAAGTGCGCGTTGGCTCTGATAAACTGGCACCATTACATTCCACTCCCACACCTCAGTCTGCTGCCATTATACTCTCCTACACCATTTCACGCTGCCTCCCACGGCGTTCTGATGCTGCCAGCAGTACAAGTGCTGCTGACAAAGGTTTCCAACAGATCAACACCACGGCGGCGCACACACACCTCTATCACAAACACGGCAAATAGAGTAATTTGTTATTTCAATCTGCAGCACCTATATTACGTGTGTGTGGCAGCAATCAATTGGAAGGATACGGCAGTGTGGGCAGCTATTACCAAGCTTAAATGATACCAATGCCGAATATGCGGCTTTTAATCACTATGACAGTCTTTTGTTCTTCATATACCAGACTGCCACTATATATTAATGTCTAGTTCACAGGCAGAATTAATGAAGAGACAGGGATTACTGCTAGGTGTCAGCACAGTCATCTTCGATGTCCCCCTTTTTAAATTACTCGTGTTTATTGACCCTGTAAATGGCAGCGCTGCGGAGACGAGTTGTCAAATGCAAAGTGGTTATGCAAAACAGCAGATGCGACGCCGGTGAATCCATCGCAAAGTTCTTACACGGCCTTAGGAGGATGTAACAAATAGAAAGCTGGAGATTACTCTGTGGGAGGGGAGCATTCCTGGAGTTTAGAATGAGAGATTCGATGTCTCAGGGTGCACATTCACGGCACAAATCAGAGCTTAAAACTTTTACTTCTTCTGGGTGGAGATAGAAAGGGTTTGCGGAACTGTGCCTATGGTGAGCAAAAAAATAAATAAATTAAAAAAAGGAGTTGCATTAGCATGCAGTTGTAAAATTACTGTTAAAACACACCCTGTTCCCCAGACGAACACTGTGAAAAGAAGTAATTTTCGCCTTGAGGCTTATCAAAATGTACAAAAGAAACTGACAGGTTTAATTATAGAGTCATGTTCTCAGGGTGAGCAAAAAAAAAGTGCTGCCTAATTTCCCAAATCTTAAATTTGGTTTATTTCTTCCAAAAAACTAATCAGCGTCAGATTTAATGTGTTGACATTTTACTCGTAGTGTAATGTGTGAACCTGCAGGCTGAGGGATACAGATGTATATTGGATGGTGTCTCTAATCAAATTTTCTTTCTAGAGCTGAAAGTCACATTTGCTTTTATTCTACAGTCTAAAAGTCTCTGCCGGAGTTCAGATGCACTCAGCTTCAGCTCCAAGTACTGAATGTTGTTCATCCTCTCTCAGATACACCATATTTAACCCAAATATCCTGCTCTCCAGTCTGAGCCCATCATCTGGCACTCAGACTGTTCTGCTCTCTCACAAAATCTTTTGCTCTTCGTGGCTTTTTGCTCTTAGATTGCAGTCAAACAACCCAGTGAAATTTACTTCAACCAACAGTGTCAAGTGTGACCAGTAAAATCATTGCTGCCATCTAACCGGTGTGTTTATTGTCTTTTTAAGTGTCCTGCTGCTCGACTAAGTGGGATTTAATCATGTTCCCCATCCAACAATAACTATGTAAGGTTGGGTTCTGTAAGGTCAATAGTTTTTAATCTTTCTGTCATGTTGCCTTTGTTTGTCATAGAAAAAAAAACTTCACTGGAGGAATCACACTTTATTAGTGTTTTTTTATAAAAACATTTTGAGCATTTTAGGGGTTCATTTGTGTTTTTAACAGTGCAATTATTACATTGTTATTGAACATGTTATCATATTTAACTTGAAATAACATTAAGTTAAGGTCAAAAGGAAAAAAGGATCCCCCTAGTGGCTTTCTACAGGACATTTTAAGCCCCACCCCTTCCATGTAACCTGTTAAAACAAATAAATTAGACATAAAAAATTCTTCCAGATGGTGACTTTTGTTGATTGACATTAGTTCTTGCATTGGTGCCGTTGATGTTTTTTTATTTTGTATTAGTTTAGATTGTATTTCTTATGTTAAAGAGGAAATACACTCAATACATTTGCTATGTTCTAGTATGAATGTGGGGGGGAAAAGGGTTAGGGCAGGATTTGAATTCATTTATCAATATTTATATACGGTTCACCTCTGATTGGCTAAGAGCAATGTGACTATCTGTTTGCTCTTCTTGGGTAAAAAAAACACAATGTTGATGTTTTATCTCGACTAATAACACAAGCCCTATGGTGTTTAGAAAGTGCCAAAACACTTGCACGAGTTTTCTGCATGTGCGGGTCAAACATTGCTCGCATAAACGTGACATGCGCAAGAAAGTTGCAAGTCTCGGTACAGGCATCTACAAGTGACTGTGAGTCAGACTGGCAGTGACACACATCTGCGCAACACCCTCACTGCGCGCTGGGTTGCAGAGTCCTCGCCGAGTTGCCGAGTCCTCGCTCGCTCACCTCGCACTCTGGAGGCGGGGCCTGTAGCTGATCTGCTCTGTCCTCTGATTGGCAACTTCTGTCCTCTCCCAGAAGGGGCAGAAACCGCATGCACGTGTTTTGGCACTTTCTAAACACCACAGTTGAACATGTTCCAACATGTTTTACAGTTGCTAATGCTACTGGCTGTGAAATCAACATAGCTTTGTGTGGTTACAAGCCACGGTCAGTGAGTCCACGAGTGCTAATTTACAGTGTGACGTAGATCTATCTGCCTTTTTCTGACCTGAATGTTTCCCCATTTATTATATTCCACAGGCTAATGCAGGAAATGGAAGTGCCCTGATGTTTACGACTATAAAACATCTACTGCTTCCAAAGCTCCTGAAACCAGCCGAGATCTCCTGAAGCTCCCACATTCTGCTTTGACCCTCTCTTCTTAGCCTCACATCATTTACTCTTCCACTCACGGCTACTTTTCCACTCTTCAAAGCAGCTCTCCAGAAACAGAAAAAGAAATTGACAAATAAAGCTTCTTGGAGAAGGTGTGAGCATTAATCACCATCACAGTCCACACAAGACACAACAGCTAAAACTGTTTGTCTCATGCTAATTAACGGATAATGAGAGACACTGACTTTGGCTTTTAAAATCCATTATGCTGCAGCAAAAACACTCAGGGGACCTCCCTAAAACATATGCCAGCTGTAATCATCACTTCTTTTCATTTAGACTGGCATTCCAGTGACCTTCAGATACCTTTATCTGGATGATTGTGAGATTTTATTCCCCCTAAAACTTCTCCTTTCGGTTTCTTCCTGTAAACAGGGTGGAAGAATAGGTGGAGCGACCAGGAGCTTGGCTTTAATGTGCTTTTTTTCAGAGGTACAATGCTCAGCCTCGGGGCTCAGATCGAGACGGATGCAGCGCTCATCCTCTCCTGCTTATTGGTATCCCTCACTCACTCCTATTCAAATCCCTGTCTCTCACTGCCAACTCACCTGTCTATCTTTGCTTACTTCCATCCTCTGGCCCCATTGTTATTCATCTTTTCCTGCGACTCCATTTTGAGTTCACAATGCTATGTTTCTGTAAAGCTCTTTCCATTTTCTTTATCCATGATATCAATCCTGATCCTTGTAGCTCACTTGGAGATACAGAAACGCATTTATGGAAGATCTTGAACAGTTATGGCACACCACCAGCGATTTTGCTACTTTTTCTACATTGCAGTTCCATTTTACTGTCAAAATTACTCTATTTTTACCTTTCATACCAAAACAGCATTCAAACTGAATGTATTTTGGGCCACAGGGGTTATAATAATGTGTGTAAATGACCAATGATGTAAAAGTGCTTATCCTGCTCGACTTATCGGCTGCATTTGACACTGTCAACCATGGCTTCCTTTTGACCACACCCTCTAGCATGGGCATCACAGAGAAAGCACACACCTGGTTTGAATCGTACCTCACAGGACGATCATTCAGTGTATCTTGGCTTGGACAATCCTCTACCGTGCAGCATCTTGCCACAGGAGTCCCCCAGGGCTCTGTACTAGGACCTCTTCTCTTTGCCATATACACACCTCACTGGGTGAGATCATTCGATCACATGGCTTCTCCTACCACTGCTATGCAGACGACACCCAGCTCTATCTGTCATTTCCACCGAACGACCACACTGTCTCTGCACGAATATCAAAATGTCTCTCTGACATATCAAAATGGATGAAATCCCACCATCTCCAACTCAAACTCTCTAAAACTGAACTACTTGTCATCCCAGCAAAACCATCCATACAGCACAATATCTCAATCCAGAATGATTTCCTGTCTCTGGCTCCTTCAAAGGCAGTTTGAAATCTGGGTGTTGTGATTGATGAACACCTGACCTTTAAAGATCATGTTGCCTCTGTTGCTCGTTCATGCCGCTTTGCGCTGTATAACATACGAAAGATCAGACCATACCTAACACAACATGCCACCCAGCTCCTGGTGCAATCTACTGTCATCTCCCGCCTCGATTACTGCAATGTCTTTCTAACTGGTCTTCCAGGCTGTACTGTGAGACCTCTTCAAATGGTCCAGAACGCAGCGGTGCATCTGGTCTTCAATCAGCCAAAAAGAGCACACGTCACCCCTCTGTTCATTGAGCTCCACTGGCTATCGCTAGCAGCACGCATCAAATTCAAATTGCCAACACTAGCATACAAAGTCCGAGATGGTACGGCTCCCATCTACCTGAATCCTCTTGCAAAGGCTTACGTCCTGGCCCGGCTGCTCCGGTCATCACGTGATCGTCGGCTAGCAGTGCCTACACCACGCTCAGGACCATCCAGACTCTTCTCATGCATCGTTCCACAAATGTGGAATGACCTTCCAAGTAGGGATGGGTACCGAATTCGGTACTTTTTAAGGTACCGACCGAATTCCATAGTACCGACCGAGCACCGATTCACGTCATTTCAAACGGTGCCTCGTTTCGGTACCAGTCCTTCATAACTAGAACTTGCCTAGACAGCTGCGCATGCGCAAGAGCGTTATGTTGTCGGTCCCTGAGAGTGAGTTGTAAACAGAGCAGCATGGTAGAAAGAACGCACGCTGAAGCTTGGGTCCACTTCACTAAATGTGATGGGTAACTGGGTGATGATGAAACCAGCAACAGACAATGATCTAAGTGAGACATCCTCATCTTAATCTGCTCCGGTAGGTAAATAAAATGTTTAAGATAACGTTAGCTTGATATGTTAGCTTCCGTTTCGCTAATGGTGCGTTCGCTTTCTCCTCGGAACTCCGAATTTCCGACTAGAAGAACATGAACGCGTTCTAAAGTTTGGCTTCACTTTACTAAATGCGACAGGTGATTGGGTGAAGAAGAAACCAGCGACAACGATCTAAATGTGAGGCATCATCGTTTTAATCTGCTCCAGCATTTAAATAAACTGTTTAAGATAACGTTAGCTTGATATGTTAGCTTCCATTGCCACCGTTGTTATCAGCTAATGGTGCGTTCGCTTTCTCCTCGGAAATTCTAACTTCCCAGTAGGAAAAATCAAATGAAAAAAGACGGCAAAAGGAATGAAGATACTCAGTAAATTTAGTTCACAGTAAAGATTGTTTGCTTCAGTTTAATTATCAGCTTATAAAACTACAAGGACGATGTTAAAATACAAACAGTTGAATGTTATTTATCGTGATATTTATGAAATATTGTTATATATTGAGAAAAATATATATTTAATTATAAAAGAGAATTAAAATAATAAACACTCAAAAGTATCGAAAATTGGTACCGTTAAGTACCGGTATCGATTCGTTGGTACCGGGAATTAGTACCGGATCGATTCAAATGTCAAAGGTACCCATCCCTACTTCCAAGCACTACCAGAACAGCGGCTTCCATTTCAATTTTCAAGAAACTCCTGAAGACCCTGCTCTTCAGAGAGCATCTTCTAAACTAGCACCCTCCTCCCTGCACCCTTCCCCCCTCTCTACCATCCACTCCTTGTTCCCTCCTCTCCATGATTGATGTCAAGTTGTTTTTGTTATTGATGTTGTTAATCTCAAGGGCAACATGCCGATTATCCCTTGTAAGTCGCTTTGGACAAGATCGTCTGCTAAATACATAAACATAAGTAAAAATGCTGTTATGAATATTAAGAAAAGTACAATGTAATCTAATTATGTAGAACTTTTTATTAAAACATCTCAACATCTTTGATTTATTTTTCAGTTTCATTTATTCTTTTTCCAGTTAATTTCTGTGCATTTTTTAATAAGTTTAGGAACAAAAATCTGCTCCATCAAGCAATTTTGAGCTAGGATTTCATCTGAATCCAAAGCATGGCGACGAAAACCATCATTTCTAAGAGCCATAATCATCTGTGCTTTAGCAAACTCCACTGACACTGAACCAGAAACAAATGTGATTAAGTAATTATTAGTAAGTGGAGGGAGGGGCTGAGCTAAAGGAGAGAGGAAGAGGTGAAAGTGAGGAAGATGCTATGTTCAGGTAGCTTAGAGCGGATATTGTAGGCCTTATCTGTCACCTGCAGGTCTGTGCTTATTATAGAAAAAGGCAAAGTCAGAGCAGAATGTGAGGCCGGTGTGTGTGTGTGTGTGTGTGTGTGTGTGTGTGTGTGTGTGTGTGTGTGTGTGTGTGTGTGTGTGTGTGTGTGTGTGTTGGAGTGAACAGCAGTAATGCCCTCACTTCCTCTACAGCACAGAGCATGAATATAGAAATAAAAATATTAAAAATAAATTAAATATTGCATTTCTTTGATGTGTTTTCAAGACCAGTGGAATATGGAGCTCACACTTTATCGGTCTTGCAATTCAGGGGTTGCTACGAGTTTTTTGCAGCAAAAACAACCGGGAGAGCATTTAGGTCTCTATTTTGTCTTTGCCATACATAAAAACACAATCTGAGCTGACATAAAGTTTTCGGGAATATAACAAAGCAAGCATCCAAACTTTTTCTGCCATGATCATGCTCCAAAGCACTTTTTTGTGCAAACTCAACTGAAAAGGTATTCAGTTAAAAATGGATGCAGACAGATACAACTCACAGCTCTATAACACGTTTTATCTACAGAAGCATTCAGAGAAATTTTTTCTGTCAACTTTATAAAAATTTTCACAAAAACTGAATAGATGTGAGCATGAACATTTTAGGATATAATGCATCAGAAAACTGAGAACGACCGACAATGTTTTCTCTGAAACGGTCAGCGGCCATGATTTTGTCATTATGGTTTATTTGTCCACAAAATTCATATAAGTCACATAAGTTTCATAAAATTTGTTGGAGAGGTGTCACATGGCCGCAGAAGAAAAATTCTGACGTGCTTTTGATCATTTTCTTAACAAGAGCTGCTTTTCTGAAAATCATTCCATGTTAAGTTTCCTACTTGTGGTTTAATAACGTCTGCATTTGCTGTGAAATTCGCTTCCCGAGAGTCCGTTCCCTTCAGAGGATTCGTATTAATTGTGGGTTGTGGAGTTTGCATTGTTCACTCATGCACAAGGAGATGAGGCCCAGTGGATACGGTTATCGATCAAAACGTTTGCATCACAATAACGCTCTATTCAGCATTCTGTGCTTCTGCACTGACTTGGTCATTGAGAAAAGAATGAGGTGGCAATTAGGAACTGACTCGAGAAGTTAGAGTAAGGAAAATAATTACCGCACACAAGCATGATTTACACAAATTAGTCAGATAAATGGTTCACAGCCGATTAGTTTTTCTTCCTTCAGGAAAACATACATCTTAAATGTTTTAAAATGACATTTACGTTTTAATGTTTGGTGAATGACTGCAGCAAAATGCAGACATTGATGCTTACGTTTTTGGCTTTTAATCAAGCCTTAAAGGGACTTTATGGAGTTTTGAATTTTTATGCTCGCGATTGCCCCCTCAGGCCAAAAGCGTAACGGCAGCTTCAATAGTAGGCTCGTGCACGAGGCGCGCATGCTGTACTTGCACACTCCTGAACGAAAATAACAGCTGAGACAGTCCCTTGTGTGTGTGTGTGGCCCGGAGGACAGAGGACAGGAGAACGCGCAGCTAATTAATTAAATAATTTGGTTCTGTACCTTTCTCTTCAGCACAGCCGACAAAGGTTTATGATGGGTCAGTCCTCCGTCCTGCGTGCTCAGATCATTGCCTTCCCTTGCTTGAAAAATTGTTCCAAAATGAAAGTTGAACCCGCATCTTTTTTATCTGTGAATTCAATGCCGTTTGGAGAGTCTCGATTAAAAATTTGGGCATCTTACTTTAAAAAAATATACCATTAATGTAAAAAAGAAACTCTAATTAAACAATCTTCGCATCTAGAATCGAACCCAGATCCTCTGCACCAAAGTCCGACATCTTACTAGGCGAGCTAGATGCACCAATGATGTACTTTGAATGTGTAACATTTAAATCCCTAATAATAACAAACAACGTTCAAAGAACGGTTCGGAGGGCTATGCCTGAGCGTGAACGTGCATGAAGCAGCCTGCTCGACCCGAGCAGCTCTCTTTTTCTGTGATTTTACAGAAAAAGAGGCAATCACAGTAAAAATGCCAGGGCTCATTCTACAGGACCAGGGCATTGCAGGAGAATGCATTAAGAAGACATTTATTATTTCTACATATGTTTTGGCTGTCAAACTTCCATAATGCCCCTGTAAAGCTGCTATAGCTATTTTGGAAAACAAATGAGCTTAAAACATATTTTCATGTCTCTTAACAGCATAGACATGCTTTGAAATCTGTCGATCAGCATTTTCTGACAGCAATGGCTTTGTAGTTTTGTCAAAGTGGAAATAAACTCCTTAGACCTGAACTAATCTTTAGCCCATTTAGCCAAAAAAAAAAAAACTGTGAATTACAGCTAAAACCTAAGGTGTGAATAAATGTAATTCAATACCTGTAATACTATGTAAAAACCCTGCAACAACACAGAAATAGTGATTTTCTATTTACTGGTCTGGGGTTTTACAGCATAAAGAAAAGTCTGTCAAGGTCTTCCTGAAGGTCTGTCAAAGAAAACGTTGAAGGACCTTCTTGAGTGTTGGACTTTGGCTCCCTAGAAGCAAATTATAACGGAATTAGGTCTAGTTTTACTTGTGTGTGCACCAAGTTTAGACTAATAGAAACCACTTGCTTTCCAGTAAGTGCAGTTGAAGTGGTGACAGAAATCTCTGTCTGTGTCAGCATACATGCCAGACTTTAGAGTACCTGCCAGTGGAGAAGATTTATGCAGCAGAAAGTGTCACGATCATCGTCAGGATACTGTCATACGTGTTAGGAGGCAGTTCAGCACAGTGTCATCAAACCTCACCCCAAGTTGACGGAGTGTGAGAGTTAAACAGGCATCTCCTTCAAACTTGGCAGACCAGAATCAAAGCAGTGTTTGCCTTCTCTGGATCTATAAGTGGCTTTGATGGGTCTTTATGTAACACAGGCAGCAGAACACTTGTTTTTCCAAAGATTTCTACAGAAATATCAGCTGATGTGTCACAAAAAGCCACAGAACCATCCAGCTCAATTCCAGATGGATTCCAACAAGCTTCTGGCTGATTGCTAATCTGAATATGAATTTTAGTATTTTTCATGCATGTGTGACATTTTCATACATTTGCCTTGAGGGTGTACCTGAGGTAGTGAGGCAGAGCTCTTCATCGCTGTTGTCCTTGCAGTTGTCCTGACCGTTGCACAGGAAGCTGCGGTCAACGCAGCGTCCGTTTCGACACTTGAAACGAGCCTCCGAGCAGACCAGGGGGTTCCCTGCTGTGGACGAGTCAAGGCAGAGATCGAGCGCAAACAAAGGCGATGTTGGACAAACAGGTTATTTATGAGTAATTTAAAGGTGTGGAACACTGAAAAAAATATTTTTCTGATTACAGTTGGTAGGGCTGCTCAATTAATCAAATTTTAATCACGATTACGATCTGAGTTTTGAACGATTATAAAAACAAAACAAGCCGATTATTTGCTCCTCCCACTTGCGCTGCCCTGAGTTACAAATGAAGCGCTCCTCCCACAGTGTTGCCAACTTAGCGACTTTGACGCTATTTCCAACAGCTTTTCAGACCCCCTTCTTGACTTTTTAAATCTTAAAAGTACCTGGCGAACATCTGAGAAACATCTCTGGTAACCCTTAGCTACTTTCTGGATAACTGTCGTCGACATTTCCTACAAGTTAGCTAAACACTCCGCCTGAGCTCCGGACCGTTCTTCAGGACATGAGGAAAGGGAATGATGTAGTGATGTGTCAGTCGCTAAAGAAACGGCTCTCAGAGCCGGCTCCTTGTTGGAGTAACCAGAGTGAGTGACACACACACACCGCACCTGCGGACTCCTGAGGCACTGAAAACGGCTAAATGTGCATGTGCAGCACGCTAGACACACGTGCAGCTTGCCCCTGATTGCTGTGAGACCGGGTTAGGGGGTGGGGGGTGCAGCTGTGGTTGGGACAATTATTACATTAACTGATGGACTTGTAAATAAATTGTTTATAAATAAGGTAGAAATAGATAGAAATAAGTTCCTCACGCTGATAAATAATAACTAATCTCTATGAGGACACCTACAGCACCTTGACATGACTAAATAAATGTTATGCAACATTTTGTGCACATCAATTTATTTGCATTTATTTGTTATAAATGCCACTGTATAATTCTTGCTGTCAGTATTTGCAAGATATTGGTATTTGGGTCTGTACTGTTAGACTTAAATGAGTTAAACCAAGGTCTATAGCCCTTGGGTCATAAACTATGAGCTGTAAGTATAATGGTCTTTTTATACGGAATCAGGAGTTATTTTAGTGATCATCTTGTTTCTTATTTATTTTTGTCCTGATTGTGCCCTGAGCAATTTTATGACTGAATAAAAACAAATAAAATCAACATAAATCAAAAAATCGTCTTAAATAATCAAGATTTCAATTTGAGTCACATTAATCGCGATTATTATTTTTGCCATAATCGAGCAGCCCTAACAGTTGGTGACTCTGAGTTTTTCATGCAGGCTGAACATGAAAATAGTTTCCTACACCTATCTGTTGCATTAGCTTCTGATAGACGGTGAAACTCTAGGATTTGAAAGGCCTGACAGATCTACGTCACACTGTCCCACTGTGCAAAGACCTAGTTTGGACATCCTACACACATGGTCTGGATCGACAGACTTAATATAGACATGATCTGCACGTCCATGCGACGTTGACCGTTTAATGTTCATGGACTCACCCATCTTCACTCATGACGGGGAAGCCTGTTGATGGTTCAACATCCAAGAATCAGCAGAGAGTGTACCGACTAAACAAAGCTAACTCTTAGGGCCGTGATATACTTGCTGTTTGACCTCGCGTCAGGTATTTGCTGCATGCACAGCACTGTGCTGCACGTAGTAACGGGGTGTTCCACGAGGGGGCGCACTAGACTACTCAGACTGGACAGAGAGCCAGGTTTGTTGGTACAACCAAAACAAACCTGGCGTCAATAGAAAAGATCAGTAACTGGTTAATTTTCAGTTCACGACAGAAAAAAAGGCAGCAGCGGTATCGAAGATGGTGTGAAAGACCTCTAAACCAGAAACGGAGTCACCATGGTGAGTGTGACTTGCTCGTTTTGTCAACTCCACCTACTGGTTACTCGTATACTCGTTTGGACGTGTCGCATAAAATTTAGAGGATACACACAAATGGCGCTTCAAATCAACGCAAGTAACGCGTGGCAGCCATTTTAAACACGCGTTTGTGTTGTCAAACAGCAAGTATATCAAGGCCCTTAGCATTAGCAACTTCACCACACAGCAGAAGCTCCTTCAGGCTTGTGGTATTTGTGGAAATAAAACATCCACAATGCAAGTCAGTGGTAGAGTTGTGTTGCTGTCATCCAATCCAAGGCAAGATGTCCAAATATCAGGAAATAAGACTCCAAAACATGTCGTCTGAAGCTCCAGAGACTACTAGAGACCACTGAAAAGGTATTGATTAGAAGAAGAAGAAGAAGAAGAAGAAGAAGAAGAAGAAGAAGAAGAAGAAGAAGAAGAAGAAGAAGAAGAAGAAGAAGAAGAAGAAGAAGAAGAAGAAGAAGAAGAAGAAGAAGAAGAAGAAGAAGAAGAAGAAGAAGAAGAAGAAGAAGAAGAAGAAGAAGAAGAAGAAGAAGAAGAAGAAGAAGAAGAAGAAGAAGAAGAAGAAGAAGAGTGACTGTTAGGGCTAACAGCCTGGCCATTGGGATGCAGGAGTCAGGATCACCCAGCCCTGGTGATCAGCCTGACACCGCCCCTCCTCCTCCTCTCTTCCAGGCTGCTGAGGAGCACAGCTGATCTGAATCCTGCTGGTGACCCACACCTGGATCAAAAGGCTGTGCCTTCAGCAGTCTGGGAGGCAGCAGTGCAGGGGTTCTGCTGTCCTCTAGGCCACATTTTGTTTTCAACCCCTTTGATTGGAAGAGTTTTAACTGTAAAAGTTTTAACTCTAGTGATCCACATGGATCATTTGTGCATGTCACCTAGTCTTGACTGTGTTTTAAGGTTACCTCGGATTTAGCTTTTAGACTTTTATCAACTTTGTTGTGTTTTTGAACCACCTTCAGTTTGGTAAAACTTTTAATAAAGTTTGAATCAGGCATTTTAGTTGATAAGTTGTCTTTTAACTGTTAACCTTATAGTGAATTTTTCGTTTTGCATTATTTTAATAATGCTCGCCATCTGTTTGCTCGTTTTTAGAACCTTTTACAACAAGTGAAACCATTTTAACTCCACCGACGCATTTCTTACGTTGCCCCCTCCTTCACATTTTAACACCTCCTGTCGGGGACGTAACAGTGACCAACACCTTTACGGAATAAAACTGTAGTTGTTTTGCTACGTTGCTAGGAGCAAATTTAGTTTATTTCTGAACTCATTTTCCATCTGCGTCACTAATTAATATTGAAATAAAAGATATAACTTTATGTGACAGACAGTTTCTGAGGGCAAGTGAAACACTTACACCTGTGCAGGCTGGTTGAATAGTCGATAATTGTACACTGATACAAAATAACACTGAAACACTGCTTTTGACACCATGCGAGATGTTGTTACTATTTAAAATTTTTTGTTTTGACTTATTTAAGCTGTTTTTGTGTGTTTCAATGCTGTTTTTTATCTAGTTTTTATTCTTATTATTGGGCTGTTTTAATTTAATGTCTCCTGTGTTTTATTTATTTATTTCTCTTTGCTGCTTTCTGTTTATTCTATTGTTTTAATGTATTTTCTGTACAGCACTTTGTTCCTGTGCTGGGTGTTTTAAAGTGCTTTATAAATAAATGAACTGAACTGAACTAAAAGACAAAGAAAACCCTCACATTTCCAATTCTTTCTGAGAACCACCAATCATTTTCAGCTCATGTTTGGGTTTTTGTCTTTGTTCTGGCTCCTGAAAAATGGGGGCATAATTATCTTGTGAAAATATCTGGACAGTTACACAGTTATGACGCAGTTTGTGCTGTGACCATAGGGCAAAGCTCCATTTAAATGGAAAGATTAGATTCATGAGCATGGGCTCTGCAGGCAAAGAACCGTGTCTCTGACAATGGAGGGTGGTTGGGCTGATTCTCGTTTCCCACTGGGGGGGGCAGCAAAGAGGTCGAGTGAACAAACTCCATACGGCACCTTAGGATACAGGCTTTTCAAAGACATTAGGATGGGTCAAAATTAAGAATATAGTAACACTGTACTGGCCACCTGTCACTACTATCAGTTTTAAAGTGTTGATACATTTATTAACAATGAAACATGATGGTCTCTGAATCACCCTTTCATCGTTAAATAAAATACATGAAAATTAACATTTAGACAATAATATAGAAACAGTATCAGCAAATGTAATTTTTGTCAGAAATATGCATTTTTGTCAACCTCTGGCTTTTTAAATGTGTGTTAAGTTAAAGTCTTTATTCTAAAAATATTTTACACAGCTTTGCTTTAATTCAAAATATATATTTTATAGATCATCGCTGTGGTATTTTATTTTTATTAAAATAAATTCAATTCGGTGTGTGTGTGTGTGTGTGTGTGTGTGTGTGTGTGTGTGTGTGTGTGTGTGTGTGTACGATTTATATCATTACAATGCATGTCCAGATGTTAAAAGGACCAATTTCACTTTTTTGCAATTTTTTTTTCAAATATAGTTGCAGTGATCTATATTCTAAATTAACGCCTTGTGAGTCGATCTCTATAGGGGAAAAGAGCTCTGGCGCTCCTGTTTCAGGAACTAGATGTGAACCAGAACAGAGGTGAGCTTCAGATGACAGGATGGAGTCTTACATTCTGATATTTGGACATCTCACCTTTCATTGGCTATAAACAATGCCACTGACTCTTTGCAACGGTGATGTTTTGTCTCCACAAATAAAGTGAGGCTGAAGGAGTTATGCCATGTGGTGGAGTTGCTAATGCTAACATTTAGCCTCTACAAGGAGAGATGTGCTCCGCCCTTTCCTGAACGCTAAATCAGCAACAGCCTTCCCCATTAGGAGCCAAGGTGGGTGAGTCCATGAACGCTAATTTGACAAAGTGATTTGCATATCAGTGGCTTTTCTAATCCATGCATTTCTTCATCTATTTTCAATATGTGGCTAATACAGGAATTAGGGGTAGAACACTATTTTCATGTTCAGTCTGCATGTAAAACTCACAGTAAATGGCAAAATTGTAAAAGGCCTGTATTTGTGTAGCACCCTCCTAGGGTTATACAACCACACATTCACACGCTGCTGGGAATGAGCCACAGCTGCCCTGGGGCGCAATGACAGAGGCGAGGCCTGCCGAACACAGGGACCATCGGTCCCTCCGACCACCACCAGCAGGCAAGGTGGGTTAAGTGTCTTGCTCAAGGACACAACAGCAGCATTCTCTGGTTAGAGCCGGGATCGAACCTGCAACCTTCTGATAACTGGACAACCTGCTCTACCTCATGAGTTACTGCTGTCCCAGAGTGAGCAGTCATTTTCTAAAATAACAAGTAAAAAAGAGTTTCTCAGTTAACTTGGCATTTAATAGCCTGATAAAATGTTTTTATTTACAGCAAATGTATAAATTATGTCAGCCGAAACCCCCATAGCTAAATGGGCAGTCATCTGATGGAGAGCTTGTTGTATACTGGATTCTAATTTCAGAAGGAATTTGATGGTATATTAAAAAAAATAATTCAACCCTACTTTCAAGTTAAAACAAGTTCTGCTTGGTGCAGAACTCTGTGAGGACACCTTTGAATGAAATACGATGTTTGTATGCGAGCACACCAACCACTGAGCGACAATCACTTCAAGGTTTCTATAGGAGTGATTGACTGCTTTAGGGATGAATTTTTTTATGAGTCTCAGAGCAACCCTCCAAATACGTCCACCGGCTGATTATCTGTTCAGAACATGATCCCATTTGCAGATGTATTTGTGTCCACGGCAAACATAACACGCGCATTACAACTCAATGACATGCGGTGAGACACACGCTGCTAAACCAGCCTGTCTGACTGAGAAAATGCTAACAATAACGAGCAGGCCACTTTCTATAACGCACAAAATAAGAAAAACATTCTGATTTAAAACAAGAACAGCTGCTCTCACCAGAGCTCTAATACAAACAGCGTGCTGCTAATAGGACGATGTGAAGCAATGCAGCAGTAGTGGTTCTGTGGTTCTGTCCCAGTTCTAGAATCGTTGTGGAAATCAAAAAAAGAACTTCCGCATTTGGTTTCTGATTTTAAACAATGTCCCAAACTTAAACTGAAACAAACACAAATATCCCATTCAAGGCTTTGCCAGGATGCTATTTTAACATGCCACATCAGAAGCATGATATTTGGAACTCTTCCATCCATAAGCTGTTATGACTAGAGGATAGTGAACGTTGGAACAGATTGTTACTTCTAGTGACGAAGGCCTGAAGCTTATCATGGTGACTGAATCTGGGTGTCGTGTGTGAGACTCACTGCAGTTCTCCTCGTCGCTCCCGTCGGGACAATCACTAAAGCCGTTGCAGCGGAATCTCCCGATGATGCAGTGGATACCATTAGAGCAGGCAAAGAACGTGGGAGCACACTTTGACTTGACCTTAGCTACAAAGACAAGAGGAGACGGAAAAGGGGGGGGGGGGGGGGGGGGGGCAATAGATCAGTTTGTGAATTATGGGGAGATGGAACAGCAATTTTCAAAGCACGACATTATACTTTACAATGGTATTAACCTTGGCCAAGATGCACAAAAGAAGGAGAGACCCACAAAAAATGCCAATGTTGTTTTTCTTTCCATTTTCCTGGTTGAAATACAACTTCCACGTTTGCACACTGAATACCTACTTTATGTTAATGTTATTCAAACGGTGGAACAAATGGGTTGTTATAGAGGTACATTAACATTCAGCACCTTTAGTTCCATAAGTCTTATCTTTGCTTTCCAATAAATATGATGAGAAACGGGCGAGATTGTGAAAGCACACTTCCGATTAAAGAAGGCGAGTTAATGACAGAAGCAAAGAGAGCAAACTGTGTGGGAGAGTGTTTGTATGGATTCCGTCATCGATCAGTCTATAAGTAGGCCATGGGTCTTATCTCCAAGGACAGGACTGAGACACAGCGACGACCCTGTAGAACATCAATGCCTGTCGTACTCAGTTTAGCACTAATCGCTAGCTTTTAGCTCAACTTGATCTTCCCTGGCGAAAAGATAAGAAAAAAATAATTGACTTCAAAAAATAAAGATCCTTATTCATGTTTGACCGCTGAAAATAGAATGTTGAAGCATCCCTGCAAACAGTCAACGTCGCATGGAAGTGAAGACCATGTCAATATTGAGTCCATTGGTCCAGACCACGTCTGTAGGACGTCCAAACTAGGCCTTTGCACAGTGGGATGGATGTAAAGGGATTGGGAACTACTAAACACAGTACAATTATTATTTTAATAACACTTCAAATTCACCAATCTTTGCTGTAATCCTCACCTATGGTCATGAGCTTTGGGTAATGATCTAAAAAGAAGATTGTGAATGAAAGCATCGAAAAAGAGTTTCCTTCGCAGGGCAGCTGGGCTCAGCCTTACAGCATCTTTTCTTTTTACCTCGACCACTGAGGTGCAACCAGTAAATACATATTTCTTTTTACTGGTTAAGCAACAAGAAATCTGTGTCTTTTATTTTGAAAGTTGTTGAAGGTTTTACGCTGCTTTCATGTTTGATTTCCTGTCTGACACGAACTGAACTGCTGAGCTTGACACGCTTTAGAAAAGAGAGAAAAATGACAAATCCTCACGACTCCACAAAGACTCCACGCCCGGGGGAAACACACCCATTGACTATAACTGCAGTTATTAGCTGTTTATTACGCTTTGCAGATGTTACGGGACAAATGCGCCGTCGGTGAAAAGCCGGTATTAGAACTGCGACATTGGGAGAAATTCATAGTAGAGCTGCTGCTCCCATTGAGTTGGTCTCAGCATTTGGTCAGAATTAGAGCTGTGTTGAAAATAAATAAATAAAATAAAAATTCTTATAAAAATTGCCCAAATATTTTATTAATTGATTCACAAGTCCAAAAGCTGATTTGATTGTTTAAAATTGGGTGTTTTAGGTCTGAAAGGGTTTTTACAGTTTCCAACCAGTAAACTCTAACTCACCCAGTGTTCTTTCATTGGAATCTAAAGTGTTGACACGTACTGAGTTTTGAAATACAGAAACATGATCAGCAAATGCAATGCATATTAAAGAAAACCCAATCTTTTTGGCAGAAATAGGCGACTTGTCCTACCCTGGCTCTATTTTCCATGTAAATGTGTTAAATTAAAGTAATTATGTGTCCATGAATGTCAGATATATAATTAACGTTACAGCTCAAAACACATTTTAATAGCGCTGACCCATGTGATTTCTAAATTGGAACGGATTGGATTGGATCGGTTTGTGATAATTGATTTTAACTCTTGAAAAAAGGAAAAATATCAAACACTTTAGGGCGGCAGTAGCTCAGGAGGTAGAGCAGGTTGTCCAATAATCAGAAAGCTGTAGGTTTAATCTCTCTAGCCAGAGAATGCTGCTGTCGTGTCCTTGGGCGAGACACTTAACACTCTTTGTCTGCTGATGGTGGTCGGAGGGACCGATGGCACCTGTGTTTGGTAGACTTCATCTCCGACAGTGCACCCAAAGGCAGCTGTGGCTTCATCGTAGCTCATCATCACAAACGTGTGAATGGATGGATGACTGATTGTGTTGTGAAGAAGAAGGCGCTATCGAAATACAGGCCATTTGCCAAATCCATTCTTGAAATTTGAATCGATACCCAGCTCTGGTCAGAATGCTTCCTGGACACCTCCCATTTGGGCATGTAAGGGCAGCAGTAGCTCAGGAGGTAGAGCAGCATTCGGAGAGTTGTAGGCAAAAACTTCTGGCGATTTCTGGAGTGTTTGATATTTTGCTCGTCCCTTGAGAGAGTATTGCACTGTTGAAGCGGCGCTGCGACCCAAAAAGTACCCGAAGTGCTCCCGATGCATGTGCAAACATGCGTCAACACGGCTCGCCAGCTACTTCCCTGTTAACACATGTTGGTGGTTTTTATTTCTACACTTTTTAAGGCACACAATGACAAAGAATGTCAAGAATGCATGTTTGCCGTGTTTATGTCAAATTAAACTGATGACAAAATACTGATCTAATTTCTTTCTTTTGTCTTCCTCCTCCAACCCCCATAAATCCCTGCGTGTCCTCGTACAGGACTCCCGAAGGACAGACACCAATAACAACACAAAAAAAGTCCAGCGTGCTGTGTCAAAACTGCTATTTTTAGCATGTTTGGAGGTCCGACGTGTTGCTACCAGACTAAAAGTGAGAGCAGCCAGGTTGCACCTGACAACTGGGTCGTACAATGTGATCACATGACTCCTGAGATTTGCTCTGTGAGGAAATCTGTCAGTTTGAGCTGAAGCTGGACACTACAAGTGAAAAAGTCGCATGTCCGCCTAGCTTGGGATTAAATCTCCAGACTGACAAGGGAATTGGGTATCACTGGGGTAGGTTGCAGTTTGGAGCCAAATAAGTGGAAAAAAGAAATGGATGGACTAAAAGGACAAATTGAAGCTGCAGGTCTTAACGTAATGGGACCTTAATCCTTCTAATCTCAATTTTCATTCAAGACTGCTTGACTTCTTTTGTTCATCAACACAGGAAACTCAAACTAAAGGCAAAATCTAAATAAAATAACTAAAATTGTAGAAAATGGGAAAAATAAATGTCTACTGATTACAAAGTCTGGAACAAGGATTCTGAGGCTGGCAGAGGGCCGTCTCAAATGCCAGGGGCACAGGATTTTCCCTCAACAACCTACTGTGGCAGACTGATTCTCTTCCAGGCGGTGTTGCTTATGTGTAGCAAGTGGTGGAGGGTGAGAAACAACAATCTCACTGGTTTCAAATCCCCATTTCTGTGATGAACCTTAATCCGCTGAATGCAGGAGGGAGCCGGGATTGCACCCAGCCTATGAAGTCTGGGAGCTTTTGTTTACCTGGATAGGCAAGACTCTAAACATCTAAATAACATTTTTTTTACGGTATATCACGTCCAACAGACATGACTTACAGCTGCAGTAAGAATTTAAATGAACAAAACAATAATAATAGAAATAAGATGATGATGACAAAAGAAGAATGAAGTTAGAACAGTAAAGCCCCAGAAAATGCCCGTTAGTGCCTTCTAGGGTTCTACAATCCCCTAAGGCATTTTACAACACAAACAGTCATTCACCTACACACACATTCACACACTAATGCAGATGAGCTAAAATCCCTCTGAGCACTCCAGTAGCAAAGTGGGTTTAGTGTCTCGCCTAAGAACACATTTACAAGTGCACTGATCAACATCTAAAGCCTAATTTATACTTCTCCGTCCGCGTCGGGACGGAGACACGCAACGCCATTATGCATCGATGCAAGAGCCCTTCGACGTGCTCCCAGAGGAAGGTGGAGACAAGCCCCAATTTTTAATTACCCGTCAAAAGAGATGGAGAGCGCAAGCTTGTGATTGGTCAGGACGCCGCTTCCTGTAAATTTGTCAACAGCACCGTCTTTGCCACTTCAAAATGTAAAGAGATATTCAGCGGCAGACACAGAACAGATTGAAGAACGCATCGCGGAAAAAGTCAGAAAATATGAACGTTGATTCACCCTTGACTGAAAAAGTACAAAGCAAGCAAGCGTTTGATTCGTGTATGGAAAAGACGAGAAACGTGGGTTTAGAGGTGCCGATCACATGAAGAGGTGGAGAAGGATGAGGGTCAAATTTATCCCTGTTAAAAAGTCTCTGAAATACATTAAAACAATGTAAACGCAATAATTAATACACTATCATCGACTGGATACATGACCGTAATGGTGGCAGGATATCTCAGAATAGCGCTACGCCCTCTGTTGCCCTGGCGGGGAATTCTTTTGCAACAATCCCCAGCTGACGGAGAAGTCTGAAGTCAGTGTGTGTGTGTGTGTGTGTGTGTGTGTGTGTGTGTGTGTGTGTGTCCCTCGCTGAGCTGACAGAGAAATATAGATTAGGCTTAAGCTGATGTCCAAGATTAAAACCAAATCAATCAATGCATCACTTACACCAGCTGGAAATCCTAAGTAACAGATTATACAAACATAATGCATAAAATAAATAAAGGGCACTATTGGTAAGATAGGTCTAAAATGTCTGACCCTCTAGCATTAAATACCAATTTAAAAGTTCACAAAAGGAATTTTTACTCATTTAAAGTTCTAGTCATCCTAACCATAGGAAGCAGATTGGTCCAACATTTAGGAGTAACATCAGAAAAAGCTCTTTCACACCGAGTGACAAGGTGGTTCAGAGTAACCTCCAAGAGTAATTCAGACATCAGACTTCTGCTTGGCATATGCTTACCTAGAAACTATTATTAGCAATACATTTTATAAATGTAGAATGTCTTATCACGGGAGATGAGTGTATTGGTGTGTACAGGTTAGCTGCATCTGTTGTTTTTTTACAGCTAGCAAGAAACAACAGATCCAGGAGGAAGACCACTCTGACCAGTGACAAGATTTTCATTCAGATACGATTTTTTAAGGCTGGACTGAACATAAAGCTGTCATTAGCCCTACATATTTAGATTTTTTTTTTTAAAGAATGATTCTCTTATTTATTTCCGTCCATAGCCATGGACTAAGAAAGCCTGCATTAAAGTTATTGGGCTTTTTTTTTCTTTTCACTTTATTTTTCTATAATAATTTGGGCTGGTTGTTGGACTTTTAAGACGCACGTTGTAAAACGTTTTCTTTGAGCAAACAGGTCAGACAATTGATTGACAAAAAATTTTGAATAGTTATAGTTGAATAGTTGTACACTTTTAAAGACATACTCTTGAATAGTTAGTTTTAATGGTTTGCCTTTTTGAACATTGCACTTGGAGGTACGTTCCTTGTTTCCTACCACAGAATGTTTAATAAATCTTCATTAAAAAGATTCAAACTGCAAATCTTTCCTCGTGGTTTTGGAAATATGTAGGAGTAAAAGCTGCAGCTGGGATAGAGTGTGGACTGAATGGGTAGCAACAATTTGAATATACGAAGATTCTGAGGGTAATATTTCACTACAGCATAGTGGTTGGAAAAAAAGAACTATGAACTAGTTCATTTTAGGAACTATGAACTTAGTTCAAAAATATTAATTATGAACTTTGAACTGAACTAGTTGATTTTAAAATGCATGAACTGAACTTTGAACTTGTTCACAGATACAGTGATCTTTCCCAACACTGTTGCCAGCTTTACCGCTGTGTGCGTTTATTGAAATAACATCGGAAAATATTTAACCGATTGCTTTCCAGAATAAATCTTCCTGATGCTAACTCGCTAGCTCGGATCGTTGTTTTCTAATCCAGGATGACACAGGTTCTACCGGTGCTAAAGGAGGATCTATTGTTGAAAAATGGGGATCATCTTTTAGATTATATCTGTGTGTGTGTGTGTGTGTGTGTGTGTGTGTGTGTGTGTGTGTGTGTGTGTGTGTGTGTGTGTGTGTGTGTGTGGTAGCTTTCACAAATGACTTGTTCTTTACCGGAGCTAACACGGTTAGCGCTGCGGCAGTCATGCTAACGGGACTCACCTGCTGGAGTCCAGAAGTACCGATGTGGTTCTAAACGGATTTATAGATGTAGGTAATTATTTTTGATCAAACCTGCTAGTTAAAAATACGTGTAGGACACGGACATATGGCTCAGACCTTTAGCTGCAGCTGTAAATGCAATTTTTTGTTTTAATTAGGAACACGATGGTAAACAAAATAGTGATTTACCATGCTAGCAACAGCAGCTGCCTAGTATGACGTGTGAGTGACGTACACAAAACACAGTTCTTCACTGCCTAGAGGAGAGAATTTTGATTTTCTGTAATGATTTGACTAAATTCCTTAACAAAATGAAAAACTGAACCCAATTCATATTTATATAGACGATAAAGTGTAGTTATAGTGTATTTCTACAATTTTAATGCTGAGTCTGGCCACTACCTTCGTCGTAGTCGAAGGTAGTGGCATGCTGGGTCCGGGTCGCGGGGGCAGCATCCCAACTAGGGAGCTCCAGACCGTCCTCTCCCCGGCCACCTCCACCAGCTCCTCCGGCAGGACCCCAAGGCGTTCCCGGACCAGATTGGAGTTGTAACCTCTCCAACGTGTCCTGGGTCGACCCGGGGGCCTCCTGCCGGCAGGACATGCCCGAAACACCTCCCTAGGGAGGCGTCCAGGAGGCATCCTGACCAGATGCCCAAACCACCTCAACTGACTCCTTTCGATCCGGAGGAGCAGCGGTTCTACTCCGAGTCCCTCCCGAATGTCCGGGCTCCTCACCCTATCTCTAAGGCTGAGCCCGGCCACCCTACTGAGGAAACTCATTTCAGCCGCATGTATGCGCGATCTCGTTCTCTCGGTCATTACCCAAAGCTCATGACCATAGGTGAGGATTGGGACGTAGATCTACCGGTAAATCGAGAGCCTGGCTTTCTGGCTCAGCTCCCTCCTCTCCACGACAGATCGGCTCAGCGTCCGCATCACTGCAGACGCCGAACCAATCCGCCTGTCGACCTCCCGATCCCTCCTACCCTCACTCGTGAACAAGACCCCGAGAACTCCTCCACTTCAGGTAGGACCTCTCTCCCGACTCGGAGTTGGCAAGCCACCCTTTTCCGGTCAAGAACCATGGTCTCAGATTTGAAGGTGCTGATCCTCATCCCAGCCGCTTCACACTCAGCCACAAACCTACCCAGCAAGAGCTGAAGGTCAGAGCTTTAAAGTGCTAAACTGCATTTTTGTTCTTCTGAAGTTGGACTCGAGCAGGTGTTAGAGCAGGAAGACAGGAATGAAGTTAAATTAAAAAAAGTGAAGGTATGATGTGACAAAAAAACCAAGCCAATTAACTTTCAGCTGATAATCGTGAATAGATTAATTAAATTCAATGACCTGGACTTTCAGAGTTCATATTTAAGCACTGCTGTTGCACCAGGTACTGCTGATGAAGCTGGGCTCTCTGCCTTGCTCTTGAATTTACAACCATTCATTTCATGCCATCTTCGAGCCTTTAGTCATAACTGTGTTTCTGCTTTCTGAATGCCAAAATGTGCTCCTCTCCTCAGTATTTTTACAAGTTGTTTAGGAAAAGCAGGCTGTGTGCTGTATGGCCTCCAAACTTAGCTCCAGTGTTTAGCTTAGCGGCACGAATGAAAACGGAGGATGTTAGCATGAGCTTACTCCTAAGGTAGAAAAACATGAAGACTGGAGGACACGCATGCACTAAGGATCAGACAAGCCTGCCTGGTTATTATCGGTCTCTTGTAATTGTCTCCTATTATTGCACACAACTTTAAAGGGATACTAGGCAGTTTAGGCTTGTTTTTAGCACCCCCTAGTGTCCAAAACTTGTCTCCTTGCTGCGCATTAATCTTTTTAACACCTTAATCCAGGGATTCCCAAAGTGTGGTGCGCGCACCCCTGGGGGTGCGCGAGCTGCCGCTAGGGGGTGCGCGAGGTGAAAAGTGTAATGGCTGCGGAGCTCAGAGAAGTCTGTCATATGTCACCATTAGCGTAGAAACTCATTTGTGGGTGGGCCAAAGAAAAAGTAAGTGGGCACAATAAATGTAATTGAAAACAAGTATATTTTTGCGCGCGCGCGTGTCCTCCACATGTGCCCTAGCTTCATAATAATAATAATGCGCCGAGCTTCAGCATTCTGGCCTGCGCACGCCGATATGTTCCGTCGCGCGCGCGTGTCCTCCGCATGTGCCCTAGCTTCATAATAATAATAATGCGCCGAGCTTCAGCACTCTGGCCTGCGCACGCCGATATGTTCCGTATTTGATCATTTTTAACGGTGTTGGAGGAATCTGAAGGTGGCGAGACATTCTGGCAGATTGTAATTAACACCTGTCTCATGCAGGTGTTCTGACATTGTAAACCTCACACACAGAACATTGTGGATGTAACAAAATAACAAGAAATGATTCCCATTCAGGCTATTGACAGTGCGCTGAAGATCTGAAGTTCAGAGTGCGTCTGTCAGAGGTCAGACGTGTTCCGGCTGAACCACGGCTCACGGGTGCACAAGTGAGCACATCTGGGCTGGGCAGAAGTCATTTTACAACATTGGTTTAAATAGCGCGAGACGCGGTGACTTGAGCGGCTGTGCCGCGCGCGTGCGCGCGCGCACACACACACACACACACACACAGATTCAGTAAGCGCACACGCTGCTTTAACTCCGGCGCGCCGTCAGACTGACGGCAGAAATGAACGCTGCCTCCACCGTGATAAAAACTTTTAAGAGGTTATTTTTCATTCAAGGTCAAATTAAGATATTAGCTTCTGGGATGAGTCGGGTCCGCTCCAGCCAGTGACTCCTCATGAACCTGACCACATCTCATGTTAGTGCAGCATTTGTTATTCCAGTCCGCATGACAGCGGATCGCAGATTCAGCCACACCATAAAACAGCAATAAGTCGGTCTGAGGCAAAAGTGAACATCATGGCTATATCTTGTCCCCTATTGACATTTGATTACGCACAAGTAGGTGATCAGCTCAGGTTTACGCAGAGCAGAAGGAAGGACAGCGCTCTGGCCGCACAGGTTAAACGTTCCTACTTTAAGAAAACCGTTAAATTGCATTGTTTATGTGCTACCTGGGCACTCTAAATATTTATTCAAAATGAAATCAAAGGAAATTGTAATGGTATCGAATGTTTGTCAATTACTATTTAAAAAATGAAAGTGATGGGGAATTTTTTCAACCCTCTCTGTTTAGCTTGACAACTGATATATATATATATATATATATATATATATATATATATATATATATATATAGATAGATATATATATATAGAGATAGATAGATAGATAGATAGATAGATAGATAGATAGATAGATAGATAGATAGAGAGAGAGAGAGAGAGAGAGAGAGAGAGAGAGAGAGAGAGAGAGAGAGAGAGCCATGCCCCCATGTGGGGGCTGGGGGGGGGGGGGTTGCGTCGACATGGTCGGGACATAGAAGGGGGTGCGCGGCTAAATAAGTTTGGGAACCACTGCCTTAATCTAACAGCTGAAATGTCTCCTCAGCCTACATTCATTTCTACACGAGCGGTTTATCACTAAATCAAATAAATCAGGTGTGTTCTTGATCTAAAACAAGCAGGAAACATGCTGGAAGCAAACTGCAGCACTAAGTATGTCAGTTCCATTTTCCTAAGTCCAACAGGGACCGGACTGGCAACTCTGAAGTTGCAAATGCGATATTCTGGCCACAGAGGGCGGCGAGGTCTGAATGACTTTTCCTTAACTCTGTAAAGGATCATTTTAGCGCATACTGGCTCAAGAAAATAATTCTAAAATATGAAAACAGAATGCCTTTAAACATTTTTAATAAAAATAAAAAGTTCCTTCAACATTCACGTCTTTTGAGTCTTGTTTTGCCGACTCAAAAAAGTTAAAAAGTCAATAAAAAGCACAACCTATAAGTAAACTAAGATAACAGAGCCTTATTTAGTCATGTAAAATGAGTTTTTATATGAATAGATACATCTGCTTGTCTCTCGTTCCCTCACAATATAGATTTCAGGTTAGTATGCACAGGAGCATTCCACAGCACACACCTCTACACACATCAACTCTTTCCTTTCTCCCCTCTGTTCCTCAAAGACCTGAATAACTTTTTCAGCACAGGTAGGCTCAGTCATGGAGGGCATGCATGATTGACAAAGAGAGGCTAAAGCCTGGGAGAAGAGATGAACAATGAAGAAAATATGGAGAGCAGGAATGAGATAACAGAAGTCGAGAAGGAATGGAGACAGCTGATGACTTCAAAGGATCCTCTGACCTTGCAGGGCATTTCTAAGGGGAAGAAATCAATAGGTAATGGAGGTAATGGCGTGGTGTAAGCAAGAAGGGTGTGGGTAGTTTCACTCAAGTGGGCCTGGGGATCAAAATATTCACTCTGTACATTTCACTGTCTAAGCCCTGCACACTCATTGTAAAATACAATAGTCTTCTGTGTGAGAAATTACATTATGAAGCTTTCTTCTTCTCCGGAGACAAAACTTTAAAAGTACTGGTGCTTTGCAAAGCCATCAACCTTCCTGGTCAATGAGATAGCAGGTTTGGTTCAAGTACCACACAGAGAGAAATAGAAAAAAAAGTCATATTTCACGAGTTTTGATAAAGAGGAGTGTGATCGATCAGATAAAGAATTGATGCAGTATTCAACATAAAATGTGACTCCGCATGCAAACAAGCTAACTTCAACTCTAATAACTAAATTTTTTTCTCAAAACGGCCAAATAGTTCCTTTTTTTTAAACCTTTACAAAAAAAATCATTGGGGGAAAAAAGCATTCAATTTAGATAAAAAAAGAACAAAGGGATGCATCAAGAGACATAATCGGTGCATAATTGGTAAAAGTCACTGATAAATATTTAAACCATGTTCCATATCAATTACACCAGTTTACTGATCAGTTAACCATTAGGCTCACTCTATCCAGCAGACATGACCTCATTAAACCCTCCTTTGATTTCCAGACTTTTCCCTCCAGTAATGCGCTCTATATTTTCTTTTTAATACCATAATCCCTGCAAACAGTCGACGTCGCATGGACGTGCAGATCATGTCTATGTTGAGTCCGTCTGTCCAGACCCCTTCTACAGGTCTGACTAGGTCTTTGCACAGTGAGATGTGCCACGCTGAAACCTAATTTATCTTTATGCTGGAAGTTCAACCAGCTTCTGATAAGTTTATGAAAGGTGTTTTTACTCAAAGTGAATTACAGGTTTCTAACCTAACATGCATGCTTTCGGCCTGTCAAATGTGTATGATGGAAATTTAGCAGAACTGTGCATAATTCTGATTATATATGAGTGAAAAAAAGATCCAGTACTGAGATTGACCCTGTAAATTAAAAAAAAATTAAAAATTTACTGCAAGATTGGCTGGTATACAATTATTGATGCATATTTTAGCACTGCACAATTAGTCACAAGCTCACACTTTGTGAGGAGCTTTTTGCACTCCTAAAAGACAAGCTGTGCATTAGAACAAGGGTGCCCAGTTATAGTCCTGGAGGGCCACTATCCAGCATTTATTCTGGTTTTCCTGCTTCAACAAGTGGATTCATTGGCTGAATAATCTATTCAAACTCTGCAAAAGCCTGTAATAACACCTGATGATTAAAACCAGGTGTATTGGAGCAGGGAAACAAGTTGGACATCCCTGTGTTGGACAAAAAACTACTTTTATGCGGGTCAGAAGACGTGTTTATTTTATTTTCTCAAACATTTTAGTCATTTTAGGTTAGCAGGAAACTTGTTTTAAATTGTTTTAAGAAACAAGACAAAGAAAACACTTCAGACTATCAGCTAGTATCAGGTTGTTACTTTGTAGAGGTTGGAGAGAGAAATCTATTCATTAATAGATCTAATGACTATTGACCAACTGTGGCGCCGAGGGCACTTGTCAGGATGACCCTCATATGCTCCGGAGGAAAAGTAATACTGAGGAGGCCGTTGTCCAGTGCAGACCCAAGTGTATTTTATTTACATTTTACCAAATTAAAATCTAGGCAGCACAAATCCATGCCTGCCGCTCCATCCATCACTCAACCCTCAACTCCACTCCAACAAACACAGAGCTGTATTTATAACAGGTGTGACTAATTGGACTAATCCTAAAACTCAGACACAGGTAAATACAAAAAATACAATCTTTCAATACTCTTAAATTATACTTAAATCATCATCTCTAAGATCTCATTAAATAATTACAATACAAAAATAGAAACATTCTAAATCAATCCTAAAAACATTCAATGAAACTAATCTGCCTTCCTTAGAGCAATTTCACAGGTCACCCCTCCCATTCCTACTGAATGGAATGCTCCGGAACCTTCTTTAGGTGCTCCAGCTCCCTGGGGACTCTTTTAGCTGGAACACTTCCAGAAGCACAAGGGAAACAGGTAAGTACAAACATTCAATCATTTATTTACCACTTTAAATCCTCAATATTCATACCAACTCTTCTTATAGGTCCAAACACATCACCCCTTACAAATAAACATTAAAACAATCATTGAGCCTGGTTTCATTTATCCTTCAATCATAGTAAAAGCCTGTGTAATGGACTTGCTACATTACACCAACCAACAAAATAAACAACAGTCAATTAGGCAACCAACCCACCTACAGCTCAACCTTCAAGCCTTCCAATAGACCACCCAAGTGAATGACTATCCAACCAACCGATATGCAAACTGACTGACTAGTGCCCGGATCTGCGCGGTTTTGGGCCGTCGCACACGACTGTTCATGTCACACTGTGAGAATTCCAGAAAGGTGGCACACTGTACGGCGCAATGACGTCTCGCTCCTGCAGGACATGCAACATCATGAGCACACCTCCTGAAAACATACTTCAGCAGGCCGCTTACCAAAACAAATCTGAAAAGATAAAATAAAGCATCACCGTTAACAGCTCATGACCCAGGCCATCTTCCTCAAAGAGGAAGCATCGTTTTAAAAACCCTCGCTTTGGCCTCAGACTGCGGCTGCGTGTCTCCTTTTTCTATCTTCCAGTTAAACAGCTGGACTGTCTGTTGGACATTCATCCTTTTGACCCTCCTTAATAAATAAAAACCCAATAAGCTACAGAGAAGTAACAAGCTGTCACAGATCGGCTGACCTTTTGCTGCTGTACACGCCACGGATGAGACTTAAATCGTGGGGGGATCGAGCATTTGTCCATGCTGCCCCAAAGCTATGGAACTCATTGCCCATTTGAGTTTGGCAGGCTCCATCTCTGGCGGTTTTTAAATCTCGTTTAAAGACCCACTTTTACACTTTGGCTTTTAGACAGTGACTTGTTTTAGTGGTTCATTGTATCATTGTTTTAATTTGTTTTTAGTATTCATCGTGGTTTATCTGCCTTTGATTGAGATTTTTATCCTTTGTTTTAGCTCCTTGTAATGGTTGTGTTTTGTTTTAGCCTGTGCAGCACTTTGGGCAGCTCCCATGCTGCATTTTAAACGTGCTATATAAATAAACTATGCTGTGCTATGTTATGCTATGCTATCACTGCAATATCTAAACTTTTGCCGTGATTTCTGTCTCACTGTTTACTCCGCAGCTCCGCGAGCTCACCACACATCAGCTGACTATGTGACATTTCCACCAGCATCAAAGGGATCTCATGTTTTGTGTTTTAATTTTTATGTTTGTGAGCTCATCTCCTGTCACTCTCACAGATCACATAATCACGGTTTTCACAAATGTTCTGATGGTCTACAAATGTAGGTTCACTATTTTTAGTATAACTTCTGTTTAACTTGGGCTATTAACAGAAACAAAACTGGTGTGTAGTTTATAATCTGCATTTTAAACATAAATTCAAACCGAAGCTCAGAGAGGCGGAGTCTTGCTGCTGCGGCGTCCCAAAAGTGTGTTTTCATTGGTCGATTGCTGACAAAAGTCATAGGTTTTCAAGCATGCTTGAAGACTTTTTGAGGCTGATTTGGTTGTGAGACGGCTCAAAAAGCTCTCGCAGAACCGGTCACACTGTACGTTCACAGAATGGAGCACATATATGCAAACCACCCTGACGTTGACCGATTTTTGTCACGATTCTGCTCAGGATGAGTGAGTTGGCAAAGACGGCCAAAAATCGCACAGTGTGATCCGGGCTTAACCAACCAACCGACCAACTGTTTGACTGAACAACCAAGTGATCAACTATTTAACCAACCAACTATCCAAGCAACCCAACAACCAACTATCCAAGCAACGCAACAACCAACTATCCAAGCAACCCAACAACCAACTATCCAAGCAACGCAACAACCAACTATCCAAGCAACCCAACAACCAACTATCCAACCAATCAGTCAGCCAACCACCCAAACATTCCTTACGGCATACTCCTTTTCAAAAAAAAAAAAAAACAGTCACCACACAGTGCTTTACAAAATATTAATAGTTTGCATCTTTGCTATACTGAAAAACCAAGAGGCCAAACCTAAAGTTTTTTTTTTTTGACAAAGCCCAAACTCCTGCTTTATCCTAAGCTTGTTCTGTTTTTCCTCAGACTCATTCCAGTGCCAGAGACACAAACACTTTTCCTGCAAGTAACACCTGCCTACAATGAAACCAAGTAAAACCGAGGATGTCTGTAGGGAAAAAGAAAAAAGCTACTAGATACCAATCTTTCCCTCTTCAAGTTAAGATTCAGTGGAGTGGTCACTTTTCTTATCACACAAACACACACTTTTAATCTTAGCAGCTTATTCCCTACATGTGGTGAGTGTGTTAAAGAGCTGTCAGTGTGTAAGTCTTAACATCTAAATTTTAAACAAACCATCTCAGCAGTCTTTTAAACCCTTTCCACCCCTGCTGTTTAACAGAACTTTGCTGCTGATACGCATTTAGAGGCTCTTTTCAAGTCAGCATCT
The DNA here is from genome assembly GCF_043380555.1 of Nothobranchius furzeri. Lineage (NCBI taxonomy): Eukaryota > Metazoa > Chordata > Actinopteri > Cyprinodontiformes > Nothobranchiidae > Nothobranchius > Nothobranchius furzeri. Next base: position 75,911,636 of record NC_091744.1, on the reverse strand, counting down.
CACAGGAGTTTGGTGGAGGTCAGCCCACAAGAAGCAAGTAACCCCACCGAGGCTTTCCTTTGTTTATGCTGCAAATGCGGCCAACGCAGCAATGATCTTTAATAGGACCGATTCAAATATTAAATTAACAGAGGAATTTATTCTGCCTCTAATTGTTAAAAGAGATATCTTGATCAATAAACGGGGGAGCAGTAAATCGAATGTATAAATAATTAAACCAGTCTCTGTTATGAAGTCATTAGACTCTTGCTGACAAAATAGCAGCTCTTGTGTGAGCTCCCAGTTTACTGTTTTCACTTTGAATTCATACAGTTTGTAGGTATTAGAAATGTGCCATAAGTAGATTTGCCATTAAATAGTTCAGAGAACTCCTCATAAATAACGTGAGGTGTTTCTGCTAACTCAAGGTCATAAATATGCATCTTCGAACATCCACAACAACAGGATAAACATAACTCGTTATTGATTTTTTCATGCTTTTCATCTGTGCTTTGTATTGATCACGGAATTACTGGTAGCAATTAAAAGAGATGTTAAAAATACTGAACCAAAGGAAAGTCCCACTTTGATTTAAAATTAGGACCCTGTCTCTTTTTATGATGCGTTTCCTTATCTTTGGTCTGCAAGGGGCCACTGGCCCCTCTGATAGTCCTTCTTGCAGGGACGAGTACAAAGTGACATTTTACAGACGTTTGTGGCTGCAGAATTCTGAACACACGGATTCTCCCACACAAAGAGGCGGTGGCCTTGGCCTGCGGGCTTGATACTTCTGAACAATCATGGCTTTGAAAAGTGCCTCTCAGTCTTTTATCTCTTTCCAGCACACACATTTCTTCACTGGTCTCTGTCCTCGATTCCCCACTTCTTGGTTTACGCATCGCGTCCACTCCCCCTTTCGGCCCTGCCACGCCTCTGCTCCCTTGCCTGCTCATGCCTTTCTCAGACAAGGGCAAAGAGGCTAATCCTGGCTCTGAGGCCCAGTAAGCTCAGTCAGCTCGCCTCCTTCTCTCTTCTGTCAGCAAACATTTCCTCTAACACTCTCTTAGGGCGGCGTTATGGACACCAGAGAGCAGGATGGTAGTTTTGACCTCTTAGTGTGAGGTATTATTCAACCCCATGCTGCCTGAAACGCCACCTGAGGTCCTTTTTGGGCATGCCAGAACATGCACAAATGGTCCTCTTCCATTGTACTCTGGAGCTAAACTGTGAAGACTGAGGCATTATAGTATTTTTTTCTATTACTACTTCACTCAAGGTTCCAGTCAGAATTGATAATGCACGGCCTGGCCAAAAAAAGTTGCCAGCCAAAACAGAAAAAAAGTCACATACTCCCATATTTTGTTGGACCGCCTTTAGCTCCAATTACGACACACATTCACTGTGACATTGTTTCAATAAGCTTCTGCAATGTCACCAGATTTATTTCCATCCAGTGTTGCATTAATGTTTCACCAAGATCTTGCATTGATGATGGCAGAGTCTGACTGCTGCACAAAGCCTTCTCCAGCACATCCCAAATATTCTCAATGGGGTTAAGGTTTGGACTCGGTTGTGGCCAATCCATGTGTGAAAATGATGTCTCATGCTCCCTGAACCACTCTTTCACTATTTGAGTCTGATGAATCCTGGCATTGTCATCTTGGAATATCCCCGTGCCATCAGGAAGATGGAAGACTCTGGTTTTTCAGGATATTCAGTAGTCAGATGACCTGATTCTTGGAGCACATCCTGTTGCTGAACCTAGACCTGACCACCTGCAGCAACCCCAGATCATAGCACTGCCCCCACAGGCTAGGCATTATGGGTGCATCACTTCATCTGCCTCTCTTCTCACCCTAACTAATAGCATTTGATTACCGCTTACATACAGACTTTATTCACAAAGAAAGAAAGAAAGAAAGAAAGAAAGAAAGAAAGAAAGAAAGAAAGAAAGGATCTTTTATATAGTGCCTCCCAAGACAAAAATCATGAGGTGCTTCACAAAAACAAAAACAAACATTTAGATTCCAAAAAAATGATTAAAATATGTTTAAAATGAGAACAAAATTAAATTTGCGAATAAAAAATCGCATAAGGAAATGGAGAGAGAAAATGAATAGGAAAGGAAAATCAGTGTGCCCCAGGAAAGGTGGATCATGAGCAAAACAAGGGAAGGGTGGTGACGATGGTCATGCAAAAGCCAGCTTGAACAGGTGAGTTTTCAGCTGCTTTTTAAAGGAGACCACTGAGTCCACTGATCTCAGGCTCAGGGGGAGAGAGTTCCAGAGTCTGGGGTCCACTGCAGCAAATGATCTGTCACTTTATCACACAAATGCTTGAGCGTTTAAGGACGTACCTCAGTTGATGCAGAGTTGGCGACCATTCTCATAGACAAGTCTTTAAATTATGAATATAAGGAAACAAAACAGAGCATGAGCATAATAATTGTAAAACAACGTGTTTTAGCTCTGTTTTGTCAGTTAGAGGAGCACGTTCATAAATGAGAGGTGTTGCTTTCGGCCATAAATGTTGCTGTTGCTGCTGTGTCTTAGCCAGATCATCATTGTAAATGAGGTTAAGTTCTCAGTCGACTCATCTGGTTAAAGAGCAAGTCACCCCTAAATCAACTTTTTTTTCTGATAAACTATTTAAATATGTGTCTAATCGTGCTGCAGACATGTGCAGTCAATAGTTCTGCACCTTAGAGAAGATTAGATGAAAATTTGATTTTCTGCCTAAAACTGTCAGTGTTGTGCCGTCAGGTAAAAACTCTGCATTGCATTTGAATTTAAATCTGCCTCCGCTATTGGCTAAGAGGTACCCAAGAATGTTAGCTGGTGCGATATGATGTCACAATGTCGTTGTGAGCCTGGGTGTGTGTGTATTTGCCAGCAGCTCCGCCCTCTCGGTCTGCTAGGCAACAGCATTTGTTGCATTTTTCAAACAGGAAGTGGGAGTGGAATAATACTCTGGTAGGGGGTGACTTGCTCTTTAAATAAAGGTTTAAAAAAACAAATAAATATGGAAATGAAACAACGTTTTGGTGTGATACGCTTGTCAGCCACTAGATGGTACCATCACACAAAACATTCTGGACATATCCTAGCAGCAATTGGCATATTTAGATGGAGGGGTGTCCCAACTTGATCAACTATGGGTGTGGACCCTTGTGGAGGAACAGCTGGATACATCTGGATCTGTCTGAGCATATCATGCAGGTTTTGTACATGAGGGACCTGGTCTGGGTTCAGTTCCTAAGGACGACTTAAATCGGCAAGTGAGGAGAGATGTGCCTGATCTTTAAATCCAGGTGGCGACTTTTTTGGCCAGGCAGTGAAAATACAGTAACTTTACCATCACAACATTTAAGTCTTGCAAAAACTAATCTTATTTCTTAATTTATATGTATTCAAAATATCATTAAGCATGGACTAAAACTCATCTGATTACTGATCAGTGATCTGATCTCTCTCTCTCTCTCTCTCTCTCTCTCTCTCTCTCTCTCTCTCTCTCTCTCTCTCTCTCTCTCTCTCTCTCTCTCTCTCTCTCTCTCTCTCTCTCTCTCTCTCTCTCTCTCTCTTTCTTTCTCTCTCTCTCTCTCTCTCACAAAGTTTTTCCTACTGCTGCAATGAACAGAATGATTTTACCCATATTGAAGGAAAACTGCAGCAGAAACAAAGCCAAGAACAACACTAATGTAACTGAACGGAAAAGCCAAAGAGAACCAATGTTCAATAAAAATATGGTAAAGTCAACAGAAAAGAAGTTAAACTTCACCCAAAAGGAAAAATGACCACCAAATTAACAAAAATGCATCACTGAACACAATCAAATTGACGTACGTAATAATCTCTCTTTCCTGACAGTAAAAATGGATTTACATGACTGGAGCTGGCCCCTGAGTTAGAGGGAAGCAGAACAAACACACAAGAGATGAGCAGTGGGTTTGGAAGGACGAAAGAATCCTGCTTTTTCTTGGTGAATTAACATTCTTCACCATTCAGAGACGATTCCTGGAGGCTGGATCTGTTGGACAAAACAGACCTGGATATCTACAATCTAATACCAGGCTGAGGAGAGGAAACTCAGTTTTAGTTTTCATGATATCAAATCAAATCAAATCAAATCAACTTTATTTATATAGCACTTTTCATACAAAAAATGCAACTCAAAGTGCTTTACAGATTAAAATGGCCCCATAGATCCCACATTCCCATCCCAGCCCCGCTCCCCAAGTATAAAACAATTAAAAATTACAGTTCCCCTCCCGCACCCAATTTCCATAGTGGACATACAATCACCCGCACACTCGTCCATGCACACACACACACGCACACACTCGTGAACACCAGAGGAAACAATAGGCTGAGTTCAGATGGGTTAGGTAATGAACGACACATCATCAGCGGAGCCATCTGCCCTGGCAGCAACAGATCCACGGCAGCAGCCAAGAGACCTGCCCATGACGCCCAGTGGCGTAGGGCAGAAACCCCCACCAGTGCCCGGGCACTACCCGAGGAGCCCCCCGGCCGCCGCCGCCCCTGACCACCGGCCCCAAGGCAGAGGGCTCCGCAGAGGAAACACTGGAGGATTTAAGATATATAACATATAAAATAATAAAAGCTAATAATGATAAAAAGTAACTGATAAAAAGTTATTATAAAGATAGTAAAAGAAAACATAATCATGTAAAAACACTAAGATGTAGATAAAATGATAAAAATAATAAAAGAGATAAATATGCATTTATAGATAAATAGTAATCAGTTAAAAGCTAAGCTAAAAAGGTGGGTCTTGAGCCTATTCTTAAAAGCCTGGATGTTCCCTTCGGACCTGAGGTCCTCCGGCAGCCCGTTCCAAAGGCGAGGGCCGTAATACTTGAAGGACGCCTCGCCGTGGGTGTGAGTCTTAACTTTAGGGATAACTAGGAAACGGCTGCCAGAGGAGCGCAGAGACCGCGAGGGTTTATACAGTAAAAGCAGTTCTGAAAGATAAGAAGGCCCAAGACCATTAAGACACTTAAAAACCATTAAAAAAACCTTAAAATCAATCCTGAAACATACGGGGAGCCAGTGCAGTGATTTTAAAACCGGAGTGATGTGCTCCTGCTTCCTGGTCTTCATCAGGACACGTGCTGCTGAGTTTTGTAAAAGTTGTAAACCTGAGATGCTCTTTTTGGGAAGACCAGAAAGCAGGGCATTGCAGTAATCAATTCTACTGGTTACAAAAGCATGCACTAGCGTCTCCGTATTGGCCCGAGAGAGAATGGGTCGGACTCTGGCGATATTCTTAAGATGGTAAAAACCTATTTTTTTAATGTGGGGAATAAAAGTCAGCTCAGAGTCAAAAATAACGCCCAGATTCTTCACTTGTAGTGATGGATAAAAAGACATTGACTGTAGTTTAGGTAAAAGTTTCTCTCTCTGGGCCTCAGGACCGATGACTAAAACTTCAGTTTTGCCCTGGTTGAGCTGGAGAAAGTTTTCAGTCATCCATGATTTAATATCTAAAATGCAATTAAAAAGTGTTTCCATTGGCTGTGCGTCATCAGGAGACACGGAGATGTACAACTGTGTATCATCAGCGTAACTGTGGAAATTCACCCCATGTCTCCTGATGACGCTGCCCAGAGGGAGCATATAGAGGTTAAAAAGCACTGGGCCTAGAATTGATCCCTGAGGCACCCCACATGTGATGCTGTGGACCCCAGAGGAACAGGTATCCAGACTCACCATAAAAGTCCTGTCTGTGAGGTAGGAAGTAAACCAACTGTGAACAACACCAGAGAGGCCGATCTGTTTTAAACGGGTTAAAAGAATAGTGTGGTCTACTGTATTAAAGGCAGCGCTTAGATCCAGCAGAACCAACACTGTTGCCCTCCGAGCATCATAATTTGTTCTGAAGTAATTTAAAGTCTTCAGTAGGGCCGTCTCAGTGCTGTGGTTCACCCTAAAACCAGACTGAAATTTCTCTAGGACATGTTGGTGGTTGATGAAATCATTAAGTTGTATTAAAACAAGCTTCTCTAAAATTTTGCTTAAAAATGGTAAGTTGGATACCGGAAGAAAATTATTAAAGTCATTAAAATCTAAATTGCTCTTCTTCAACAGGAGTCTGACCACTGCCCGTTTAAAAGCAGCAGGAAAGACCCCCGTCTGAAGGGAACAGTTCATCAAAGTTAAAATCTCATCTCTAAAAGAGTCATAAAATTGTTTTAAAAACCTTGTGGGGATAGGGTCCAGAACACACGTGGTAGGCCTCACTGAGGAGAAAACTTTATCAATAGTCTCAACTTCAACCAAGACAAAACTGTCCAGTGTTTCCTCATAGGGTTGTCACGGTAACCGGTATAGCGGTAAACCCCGGTAAAAAAGTTGACAATAAAAATAACCGTCCAGTTTTTAAAAAACTAAATTATCTCGGTGGGTTTACCGTGGCCGCGGTTTAGGCGCAGTGACCCTTACCAGCCACCGTCGCTTCTGCTGAAGTTCCCGCGGCGCGCACACGCACTTTTTAGTTTGCAACGGCACCAAAACTTTGAAGCTGAAATAATGGCCGAAGGAGGAGACGGCAGCGCCCAGGACATCCATCAGCCCTCAAAGAAGACTAAATCGGAAGTATGGGCATATTTTGGATTTCTGAAAATTGCTGAGGGACAGTTAATAGAAGACTGCTATCCCGTTTGCAGAACGTGCAGGAAACAAGTGTCTGCAAAAGGCAGCAACACTTCGAATCTCATGGCACATCTGCGTGACCATCACCCACGTCTCTACAGCCAGTGCAAGGTAAGTTAACATTAGCATTTTAGCTTAAATGCATGACGTGAGGACTTTTGGTTGAGGGAGAATGCAACGAGTCACTATATACTGCAGCCGCAGCGTCCTCTGCCAGCATTTAAACCGTGTCACGGACACCCTGTTGCTGGATGAAGCATCTTATTTGTTGATGATGAAGAGAAATATACAATTAGTTCCTTGTCATTGATTTGTTTACTTATTCAATGCCATTTATACTTGAACATTTGGATTTGATTACATAGTGTAGTAGTTATTTTAGTAATTTGTTTAAAGTGGATATTTATTTTAAATACATATTTTTTAAGGTTGACTTGTACAGTGCTCAAGTCAAGTGTGGACTGGAGTTTTAGATTTTCATTTTGATAATGAAGAAAACAAGTATATGAGAAAACAAGTGGTGTTTCTTTGATTTGTTTACATATTGTTTATGTTTTGAATGTTTGGATTTGTATAATTTAAACCTGCACTGACTACTGTAACATGTTCCAGAAAAATAAGCTATTTGTTCCTTTACTTGTGAAAAGTTGCACTTTTGCTAAGGCTTTGTGTTATTTTAGGTTTAATAAACACTGTTAAACCTTTTCAGAACTATTTCAGTTTGTGTAGAACAGGACTATCAATGCTTTCTGAACATATGCAACACCGTTTAAAAAATACCGCGATAATACCGAAAACCGTGATAATTTTGGTCACATTAACCGTGAGGTTAAATTTTCATACCGTGACAACCCTATTTCCTCAGGTAGACACACACTCTCAGATTGATTGGGAGCAGCATGGCATTGGGAGGAAAAAATGTTACGTCTGATGGTGTCTACCTTCCCTCTGAAGTGGGCTGATACCTCTGCACTTTTGGACAGCCATACAAAGTAAAGCACTAAAGTATAGGTTTTATTATTTTGGTATGCTTGTAAAACATATCAACCAAGAAGTGTCATCTACAGTTTATGTGTGTGGACTGATCTTACTCATGCACCCCACCAAAGGCAAGTGTGTATTGCTTGTGTATTTGCAGAAGCACAAACAGATTCTGAATTAAAAAAAACAATCTCCTGGTGTCATTTGCAGGCGACTAAAGTGCTTTAAGGTCATACTTTCATCCATGTTAGCTACTTGGCTTTCAAAAACAACATTTTCTTTGTAACTGAGACACGGAGATGTCACCACATTCGACCTCTGACCTCGATTCCAGGCGCCTTCCTATTCCTTGGATCAGAGACATCCACATCAGCACAATCTATTGACTAATGATCTTAAAGGGGCTCCACTACAGCTGCCTTCTGGTGCAAATGCATGAGCTAAAATTAACCAATGATCAGAGGGAAAAATGTTCCAGCATGTATTTAATGTTGGCAAATTAATAATATATTTATGCTTACGTGCAAAAACTAGCCATGCGTACACGCTTTGAGGGATCCAAAGGAGTTGCTGAAAATCTTAATTTTCTTAACAACCCTAATAAAACTCAAAGGAGCATAACTGAATATAATTCTAAAAGTTAATCTGAACTGATAAAGTATTCAAGCATGCATTTGTGGAAGGTTTCTGGCAGGATCGAACCGCTTATGTTGTGTAGCGGAAGAAATGTGATGTCTTATTGGAGAAAACATGCTGATTTGTGACACATTGTGTGGTTTGTCGTTACATATTTGTAAGAATTTTTTTTCTGACAGCAAATTAGTTTATTTATTTATTTATTTTGTCTGTTTTCGACACATCTACAGTACAACACACTGTTCGTGCAGCTCATGGACCAAAGGAGAGTAAGCTTAAGTCAACAAACTGTCACTCACAATGAGCAAGCCTCCCATCTTCCTCTGTTAAATAAATATAGAATCTGGAGTTTGTGTGTGTTTTTTTCCAGCAGGGGGTGACTAATTATGTTTCTGCCTGCAGAAAATCAGTGCTGCAGCCTTAGAGTTTCCAGGCACTCTGTTGTCCTCAGATAATGCGCATCCTGACAGAACTCCTGCTGAAGCCACCGTAATGAGTCCCACTCCTTCCTCTTACTTCCCTTTCCTCCCATCCCTCCGATTGTCTGTTGGTCTGTCTCTCTTTGGAGCCCCTAACGGAGCCGGAGCAACGTTCGTGCATCGGCCGCCTGTCAACTAGTCAACTATTTAGAGATAATAAGGCCCACTTACGCCAGAAGAGATCATGTAGATGCCTACAACAAGCGCAAACAGTCCCCCTGACAGCAGAGGCTGGCTGAGTGTGATGGCTTGAGACAAGTTTTATCTTTGGGAGTTGACACTACATGTAGTATTAGCAGTGAGCAATAAATAAATAAAAATACCGGTTTGTTTTTTGGTTTAAGTGGAAGCATCTGCAGTTCTACAGAGTCACTGTGCAAGAAAAACACGCAAACCATATGCATTTGCGTTTTTTCCAGAACTGGTAGTTCTTGGCAGTTTAAGGTCACCAAGCGATGAGAATCTGGGGCGCAGAATCCACCTGTGTAAGTGGTTTATTAATGCAACATGGATATCAGGAGAAACGATGAGCTGAAGGGTTAGTTTACCATGCATATATGTAAATATGTCCATAAATAATTGAGGCAGCACAAAGTGAGATGACAAAAAGGTTTTAGCTTCATGGGTTGTGCGTATCTGCAGAGATGCTATGGGACACAACACTGTCAAAAGTCATCTTCCTGCTCTCTGAGCTGCAAACAGTGAAGCAAAAAAGGATGCTTGAGGGGAATTGAGGAAAAAAGTAAAGCAAAGTGACAGAATGGAGGAAAAAATATGTGATCCTTTGTTTCTTCCAGCAGGAGCATCAGCCAGGTCGGGAACGGGAGGAAAAAAATGTTGCAAGAGTTGATTGTATGCTTCTCCAATGTAAGTCAAGCAAATTACAAACCAAAAGTCAAAAACCATCAGGCAAGATAAACGGCGGTGGTGCTTGGAGGGGTGAAAATTGGAGCATGAGTCATTTAGAGCTGTGAGCATACTGTGGTTTGGATTCAGAGTGCCAGAAACTCAGAGTCAATCTTCATCAGTGAGCCTATCTTCGCATGGAGCTCTTGCTGGGATGGGAGGGAGGAAAAAGGAGGAGCAGAAGACCAGGGGGATCAAAGCCAGCTCAATGTGGGGATCCAAAATGAACTACTACTGTAGTCTTACAGTAGAATTATGTATGCGTCGCTCTAACTGCACACGGAAGTAATCAGCACTCTCTTCTCTTTGATGGTATTAGGGTTGCCCTGGTACTAAACTGGTCTAAAGGGACGACGGAGGGGAGAGGAGTGATTTAAAGACTGAGGAGGGCAGTTCATTTATATTGTTAGAGAATTAGACTTACTATATGGCTCTGTGGACAAAGACTGGAGAACAAGTAAAACAAGAAGACAATGTAGCAAGAAGGGTTCAGGAGTTGAGAGAACATGACATGACTTTAACAGGCAATCTTGGTTCAGGGCAGAGCTGCTAGATCTAAAACGCGATCCGATGACGGCTCCTTGAGTTAAACTTACGACAGCCTCTCTCGTCGCTCTTGTCGAAGCAGTTGTGGAATCCGTCACACTGCCAGCTGCCCGGGATGCACTTCCCATCTCCACACATGAAGTTTCCAGGAAGGTTGCACTCGGTGGTGAAGTTATTCCCAGGAAGCAGTTGGCTCTCTGATGGAAGATGTAAAGAAAAAAGAGGAAATAAAAAAAACTATTACGATCTTCGACGCCATGACGAAATGAGACAGTAATCCCCGTGATAGTCATCACAAGAGTCAAAATGCAACACCATTACTGGAGCTATTCGTTTCCAGATGAAAACACATTAAAGAGAATTGCTCAATTTAAAAAGCAACATCAATCTGAGAGCAAATAAATGGAGGACAATTGCATAAACACCAACGCCGGAAAGGTCATTCAGTGTTAACCGTGTTTTGGGATCGGTGTATAGTGAGGCAGCATCACAATGGGTGAGATACACAAACACAAAGCAGCACTCATGCACAAACTAAACAGATATTTTACACCTTAAACACACACACACACACACACACACACACACACACACACACCACATTTAAACAGTTTCAGCACAAAGAATGTACTCTGAATGAATACAGTCGACACAGTGCAGCTGTGGAATAATGGGTTGGAAGGTGAAACATGGCCTTTTGGCGAAGGTTTGACGCCATGCGGTAAGTGGTTTAGCTCGTAAACAAAGCTATGTGGCAGTAATGAGAAGTTCAAGCCATACTGGAGAAAGCATAAGCTGCAGTGTTGAAACCGGGTTCAGCTGGTAGGTCGCTTTATGTGAACTGAGAGCAGGACGCAGAAGGTGAACCTGCTGCTGCAAAGAATTAGAACATTTTCCTGTTAAATCGTGGCTGAGCTTACTTCAAGTGAAAAACGTTGGGGTTAGTTTACAGAAACCTGCGACTTCTGAGGTGAATGTGAAACTGAAACTAGGAAAAAACATAAACCTTGCTTCAGATTTATCTGGAAATCGATAAATGTTGCTTTCCAAACAATGTTCCTGTTAAAATGCTCTCAGACATCTATTTCACATAGTCTTAGTTTAATGGTGACAGGATTAAGTGAGACAGACTAAGAAAAAATGGTGAAGCCTGATTCATTGTCTTTTTTTTTCTCATGTGCACTGGGAAAAAAATGTTTCCAAAAACTGGTGAAACACTTGGTGTGTATAATTACTGTGTAAACACATTTAAAAAATAACAACAATAACTTTTAGCAAAGATGGCGATGAAATATTTTCTGTGTGTGTGTGTAAAATAAACTGGAGGAGGAAAAACTCGGCAGATTGGTGATGCGTCTGCGGTGATGCGAGCGTTGTACCCATCTGTCGCTGTGAAGAGAGAGCTGAGCCAGAAGGTGAAGCTCTTGATTTACCGATCGTTCTACGTTCCTACCCTCACCTATGGTCTCGAGCTTTGTGTAGTGACCGAAAGAACGAGATCGTGAATACAAGCAGCCGAAATGAGTATTCTATGCAGGGTGGCTGAGCTCTCCCTTGGAGAAAGGGTGAGGAGCTCGGTCATGAGGGAGGGACTCGAAGTAGATCTGCTCCTCCTCCACATTGAGAGGAGCCAGTTGAGGTGGCCCGGGCATCTGATTAGAATGCCTCCTGGACGCCTCCCTGGTGAGGTATTCCGGCCACGTCCAACTGGAAGGAGGCCTAAAGGAAGACCCAGAACATGTTGGAGGGACTATGTCTCTCACCTGGCCAGGGGATGACTTGGGGTTGCCCTGGAAGAGCTGGCCCAAGTGGCTGGGGAGAGGGAAGTCTAGGCCTCTAGACTTACCCCCAAATTCCACTACCTCCGCTCCGCTCCGCTGCGGTCCGCCCCCGCCTTCCGCAGCCGCTCGCTTCCGAACTCAATTTTTACTGGTACGCGCTCTACAACGGCTCCGCTCCGGTGCGGAGACCTGAGGTGGGCAAACAAGCATGCGCGGGATTTTCAAGATCTTGCGATACAGTCCGAGGATTAAACGTGAAAGTTAGATCCAAACACCCGTTGTGTGGGAGAAGCATCGAAATGAACTGTTTAATCTGCCCATCATTTGTGTTGAGAGATCAGCAGTGTTTGGATCAACAAAGTGTGACTACTTTGATAGTGGAAACTGTATTTATGGCTTACTTTTGTGCATTTAAAGTTCAGCCGCCATTGATAGTTGTTAAAAGTTGTTAAACCTGTGCATATGAAACAAAAAACGCCTTTTGTTTATCGATTTATTGTGAAAAACGGAAGTTGTGCTTGCTCCTTTTCCTGTTGGGCGGTTGTGATTTCTGTCCATTTACTGCGGAGGTGCTCCGGCGTCCGGCAAAAATAGGATCGATTCTATTTTTGCCGGATGCCGGAACAGAGGGCGGCGCACGGCGCCGCACTGCCGGAGCACGGCCGCAGTAGTGGAATTGCTCTGATTGACTACAACGGGACCGATTTTGCTCCGGCGTTCGTGTCGGAGCGTAGCGGAGCGGAGGTAGTGGAATTTGGGGGTTAGGCTGCTGCCCCCGCGACCCGACTCCAGAAAAACGGAAGAAAATGGATGGATGGATGAATGGAGGAAAACCTTTTGAATTTGGTTTTAAGTGGAAAAAAATGTTTTTAGTGGCACAAATTAAATGTTATAAATTATTTTTATAATGGATTATGGTAATACAATGAAATTTTTTCAAGTAAAAACATTTTCTTGTACAGTAAAATACTGACTTCGGCGCCATTTTAACCATAAAATCAACAAGAAAAAAACTTTCTGTAAAAGAAAAACGTTTTGCCCGGTAACATTCTGGCAACCCCAGCTGCTGGCATTTTACCGTAAAATCCACATTGTTTTTTACAGTGTTTTATGAAATTTTATCCAGAGTTTACATTCAAACCACAATTAGCACAACCACAACCAGATCAGCTCTAGGAGAAAATCATACATTAAAATAATGTCTTCTTTCATCACCATCCTTAATTTCCTGATTTCACAGCAGGTGCAGAAAACCATCTGTAGATCTTTTCTTACCCAACGACAGCTTATGCCCTCTGGTGTGCTGATGCAAACCTCTGGTAAGTCGTGTGCAACACAGAAACAAGAAGGTGGCAGACAAGGGAAAGAGCTCTTTGCATATATATTTTTTAAATAAAAACATCCTAATCAATTGTCCTGTCCCTGAAATGTGACAATAATAAAATAACATAATTACTGCCTTAACAGATATAACATTAAGAGTTGATTTAACAAAGTTGCATTGCAGTAGCTTAACCTGTGTGGTGCGTTGTTGCGTCAGTCACAGAACAGGTTACAGACATTTTCATCTATAGCTTCTAACTTGAGTTTATAAATAAAAACTTGTGTATGTTGTGTGTGGTTATGTAAAAATACACTTCTGCATTTTTAAAATACATGAACGAATGAACGAACGATCGAATGAAAGTAAGAAAACAGCTCTTGAAAGCACCTTACCTTCTCTTAAACAAGTATCATTGGAATCTTTGGAAACCATATCAGAGATTTAGCTCAAACTAGAAGAACATATACTGTACATCCTCTTCATCTTTATCTCCTGCAACATCTGCTAATGATGCAATCGCTTCACGCTGGATGTGGGATCAGATTATTTCCCTTTTACTTTTCTGGTGAACAGCAAAATCTCATCAGAACCTAAACTCAGTTCACTAAAGGAAGATATTACACAAGCATGTCTTTTCAGCATTTCAAAACAAGGAAATATTACTTCAGATTGTTTTCTTTTTTCTTTACTTTTATAGCTGGAATCTGATCTGATTTTCTGTAATTACAAAGCTAACGGAGGTGAACGGTGCTCCGAAGAAACGGATGCCCAAAACAAATGGCACAACAGACCAATGGTAAAATCCAGGGTTGATGAAGGCGAAATTACGATGCAATTTGACCCGGGGCATTAAAAACGGGATCAGAACCAGCTTTCATTGGCCAAACAGCGTAACGAGGAATGACCAATGTTTTCCATCACTTAGAGGAGTGATGCAGTTAAGAGCCTCCAGGCCATCTATTCGATGCTTTCTAATGTGGCATTAACAAGACTTTGAGAGTGTGATCTGTGCCCACGTTTTAAGCTTCAAAAATGAATCAAACTCACAAGGGGGCAGAGACCCCGAAAGACACGGTCATGTGTCCCAGCTCCAGCCATTTAGACCACCTGGTCTACTGGTTCATCAGAATCAAAATCAGAGTTATTGGTCAAGTTAAGAATAAATAAATAAATATTAAAATATTGAAAACAGTGCAAAAACATGGCAAGTACCAGTGTTAAAATCTTAAAAGGTAGAGAACAATGGTAGTGGGAAAGAAGTGGGGGGGTTCCGTTTATTTCTATGGTATTTAAATCAAAGCATTTAATCTCTCCTTGGACTTCTGAAGCAAAGCAGCATGAAAAACTACTTATTGATTTTTAATGATTGTTTTCAAGGTCATGCAGGTCAAATCCAATAAGTTACAAAGACAAAAAAAAATGCAATATCCAAACCTTCACCTTTTCTTTTTAGTTCCCAGAGTGAAGATTCAAATCGACAATGGATCGCTGGCACAATAGCTGTTGGTTCTGTTTTACTCACGGATCACTTCCAGTCTTTACTTGTTGTTAAATCAGCTCAGTGTCAAATCAAGAATGGTACTTCAGAATGAGAAATAAACACCTCTCAAAGACTCTCATCTTAATGGGTGTTGGATCTGGTGTCTAAATGAATGTTTTTGTTGCATCTCTTTTTGACATTTTTACATGATTCACCCTTTATCTGCCATTCTATTTTCAGCTTCATGCAAATGAGTCAGAAAAAAACAGTCATGCTGATATTAAAGGTACAGCGTCATCCCTTTAAAAAGTTTAAAGGTGTAGAATACTGAAAACAACATGTTTAATGATATTTCTGATTAAAGTGGTCACTGTGAGTTTTTTATGTAGGCTAGGGCTGTCGCGGTTGAGGAATTCCTCCTGCGGTGATTCAGGGTGGCTTAATATTGCGGTGTGCGATATTATTGCAGCCCTTTTTTTATTGCAGTACTATCTAAACATAATGTTTACACATTTAAAAAAGGTTAAAAATTGCCATGCCTTCTTTAATAACACTTAACTGAATGCAGATCAAAGGGCAGTAACAACACAGATCGCAGTAACGTTTGTTTCTCCGACAGTCGGAGTCCGACTGAACTTAAAAACAACAAAATTCAGGAGAAGGTTAAACTTTTAAATGCAAATTTGGCTGCAGCATCTAACAAATAAGAAACAAGTCCCCATTTTGTTTAGTTGTTTAAAATCAAGCATAAAAAATTACATGTACCGGGCGCGTGCGCCGGGGGGGGGGGGCACTATCATTTCACTTTCACACACACACGAATGACGGTGATTTATAGCTCGGTCACGTCCTTGTTACCCACAAGGAAAACCAGCATGTTAACCATATACGGTTTGAGAGAGGATCTGAGAGGGGAGGCAACATTTCCAGCAACACTGAAAACCCTCTCGGACGGTGCACTCGTTGCACTAACGCACACGTACCTGCGTGCGACTGGCGGGCAAAGGGAATCTCTCCCGGTTGTTGCTCCACCATGTCCGGGGGTTTTCTTTAGGGTGGATGCATTCCTCCTGCAGGTAGCGAGTGAGCTCCAGCTCGGCTCAAACTCTCTTCAGGACGGTTGCAGAAGCAGTGCTTGCCCGGGACTTCAGCAAGTCTCAGAGCGTTTATTATTATTTTTTTGCCGCTGGTGGCTGCTCTGTCTCGGCCAAGGACTCTGGCTGCGCAGCAGCTGACGTACTGAAAACCAAAGTGCTCCCAAAGGAGCGAAGTAACGTTTCATTTTGATACCAGTGCAGCCATCCTTCTCAACAAGCATCATTGAGTTGAACCAAGTTCAGTAATGGCGGTGGCGCATGATGCAGCGCAGTGGGTTTCTTCATATTGCGATATTTCATTTTTGCGGTTACCGCGACAGCCCTAATGTAGGCTGAACATGCAAATAGTCTCCTACATCAATCTCCTGCATTACCTTCTGATAAAAAATAGATGGTAAAAATCCAGGATTTGAAAAGCCTGACAGATCTGCACCACACTGTCACTTAACATTCATGGACTCACTGCTCTTGACTCGTGATGTGGAAGGCTGTTGTTGGTTTAGTGTCCAGAAAATAGCAGGAAACGTCCCAACTAGTAGGAGCTAACTGTTAGCATTAGCAACACCATTGCCAGTCAGTGGTAGAGTCACATTGCTGTTATCCAATCTGAGGAACGATGTCCAAATAACAGGAAATAAGACTCCCATATACGGAGCCCAAGTCACTTTCGCATCATGGGTCCCCGGAAGAACGAAAAAATTAATGCAAGTCAACAGAGCTAAAAACGCTATTTTCTAATCCACTTGTTTCGTGCCATGATTTCACATATGATATCCGTGAATTTTAAAGACGCATTTTGACACCAAGAAGGTGCTTATTTTCAAATGGGGGGGGGGGGGGGGGTGTCTGTGAAAATACGTCCAGGACTACGATCGCCCTTCACGAAAGTGACGTCATCAAACCAGTACTGTACAGTGTTCAGCACCTTGGGCTTCCTGACAGGGTTGCGGAAGGCGCTTTATAAATAAAGCTTTGATTGATTGATTGATTGATTGATTGATTGATTGATTGATTGATTGATTGATTGATTGGTGGATTGATTGATTGATTTAGAAAACTGAGGGAAAATGACTAAGTTCAGCGAACTTCCCACAGGAGGAAAGAACCACCATAAATCTGGCCATTTGGTAAGTAGCAGCTGCTTTGGAGAGAGGAGATTATGTGGTGACGTCACATATGCGACGTGCCGATTTCTAATATGTAGTCATGCTAATTACAAACTTTTATAGGCTAATAAATCTCAAGTACGTGACTGGCGTGGTCGAAACACCCATCATTACTTTTCATTTAAATTGCAGTACAATTGCATAAGACAAAGCGGATTAGAAAATAGAGTTTTTAGCCCCATTGACTTGCATTCATTTTTTCGTTCTTCCGGGGACCCATGATGCAGAAGTGACTTAGGCTCGCTGTCCTGTCGTGTTCTGTCTTTCTGTAGCAGCAGTCTTGTGGGGCTGAACCAAGCATTTCTGGGCTTTTTTGCCCCGAGCACAGCTTGCAAGTCATTCACTGCAATGTGTTCATTAAATGAGTGAACCCCACTTTTAAGCTAATTCATACTTAATATGTATATTTTCCCCAGAAGATAAAATACTTTACAAAGTTCATCCATAAAACATTTGCTAAACCTTACGGTATGAATACCTGAATGTAATTAGTCACATTCTCTCAACACAACAATGTCTATACTTTAGATCAATCAGCAGCTTTTATGAGCGTTTGTTTACAGGCCAACACACACACACACACACACACACACACACACACACACACACACACACAAAAGCAATGATTAGGGCCTCTTTGTGTTGACAGTGCCGCAGAGTAAAATATACCAGAAATCCCCATTCAGAGTCATGCAGAACAAACGCAGGACAGGAGCATCTAAAACAACTTCAAAGAGCCGCTGGAGAGGGACAGCAGGGTTAATTGGAAAGTTGCTTTGAGGGCAATGAAGAACAGCAAAGGGACTGTGTGTAGGCCTGAAAGAAATGTAAAGAACCAAGAGACAGCTCATCTTTTCCAGTGGCTTTGAGATTGCTACTATCAAACTACACACATCCTGTTCCAGTGCCCCTGTCGTTGGACGGATAAGCCTGAATTCTTACAATGGTTTACCACTGAGGAAAAAAAAAAACTTCCACCTCATCACCACAGTTAGGGTATAAATCTCATTACAGATGGCTCTGCGGGCAGAACCGCTGTTGTTTGTGGGCAGCTAGACGGTTATAATGATCATGACTCTGTGTCCATACATAGCACCCAAAGCTATGCTTTAAACTATTCTGCTGTTGGGAGGCATCGTGCACAGCAGCACAACTGTGGTTGCACAGTATAAAGGAGAACAGAAGGAGATAAGGCAGGGAGGCTGTGTATCTCACACAAGGCAGTGTAGACCAATTACTCAGAGTAAATATTGACCATACTATCTACAAATATGGCCTGCTCTCCCTCCATCCTTTCCAACCATTTTGCTGTGGCCGTGCCCACTCAAGCTCCGTTTAGATTCTTGCACCATAGACAGTCGAGACACCGGCTGGATACGTTTTAATTAGCACTTACATTTCCAATTTGTGGCGCTCCTCGAACGTTTCAGTGGATCACCAAGGGTAAAGTTCACCCCTCTCCGTTTTTCGGCTTAGCTGCTGGTGATCTTGCATTTCTCTTACCTTAATTATGGTTAGAAATGAAAATGAACCCCCAGCTTAAACCCAGGTCTGATTTCCCAACAGCGCAGCATAATACTCACACTAATACCCAAATCAAATCGGGAATATTTTTGCAGAACTTTGCAAAGTTTTTGATTGTCTCAGTTTGAATAATAAATGACATGCAAAACACCAGGAGCACTGCTGTTTAAAGACTGAACTACTCTGCACACTATTAAATACTCCACGGCTTTTCCCTATATGACATAATCAAGATTAGCTAAAGCAAACTTCCTCATTCTGCTTTATTCTGAAAGGATTGAAGTGCTGCAGAATTGACTGTTGGCCCTCCAATGCCTTTCAAGATTTTTTGAGGGCTGTCAAATAAATCGAGGGTCATTATGGTCATAAAGCTGATTTGTTTGTCAACGTGTCTCGTCCCATTTTAGCATAAAATAAGACCTGTAGGTAAATAATTGCCTACTTCGAACATTTCTTTTTAATTTTCACATTTCACTTCATTCATAATGACCCTCGATTTATTTGACAGCCCTCTCAAAAAATCTTGAAAGATATTGGAGGGCCAACAGTAAATTCTGCAGCATGAATCAAAAATGCAATAAAGAAAAGTAATGGAGGTAGAATCTGACTTATCCACTATAGGAGACGTGGCATTTAAAAACATGTCCCTAAATCCAAAAAACGAGGGGAAAATGTATACATAAAAGGGAAACGTACAGCTCGTGATTGCACGCAAGTTGCACAATTACAGAAGAAAATAATGTTGGAGGTTAGTAAATGGGTTGTTGTAACTTAATTTTCTGTCATTGAATTGATTGGTAGAGCAGCTCTAAGCAACGTCTATTCTCTGGGCTCTGCAGAAGAAAGATCAGTGCTATAAATCTAAATCTGAGACGTCAGTTGGCTAGGCTGTTATGGCTTCAACCTCCTGTTCGTCTGCAGACGAAGATATCCGACCTGCATTGATTTGTCTCAGATAAAAGGTTGAGTCTCAAACGGACACAGCACCTGGGAACTGATTGGCCTCTCAATTAGTTTGCAAGGTAGATGTAAAAGTAAATATCAAGGGAAATCCATGATAATAGAATGCTAAAAATGGGGCTAAAGCTGCAATAGTCAATTTGGAAAATAAGTTAGCTTGAAACATTTTTCATGTGTCTTAACAACCTTCTAACATATTATAGCTACAAATATATTTGTATTATTATCCATCCAACCATTATCTGAACCTGCTTGTCCCATGCAGGGTCACAGAGGGGCTGGAGCCTTTCTCCAATGGGCAAACAGGCGGGACAGGCGGGGTACACTCTGGACAGGTTGCCAGTCAATCGCAGGGCAGCACAGATACACACACACACACACACACACACACACACACACACACACACACACAAACCTAAGAACAATTTAGAGAGACCAGTTAACCTGACGGTCATGTTTTGGACTGTGGGAGGAAGCTCGAGCACCCAGAGAGAACCCACACATGCACAGGGAGAACATGCAAACTCCATGCAGAAAGACCCCAGGCTGGGATGTGAACCCAGGACCTTCTTGCTGCAAGGCAACGGCGTAGTATTATTATAAATAATAATCATAATATTAAGAAAATAATAATAATAATATTGGATGCTTTCCTAGGCACTCAAAGCACTTTCCATTATTTACGCACTCACACATTCACATATTGCCGTTGCTGATAAGCTACTACGTAGCCACAGCCGCCCTACGGCAATCTGACAGAAGCAAGGCTGCCATTTTACGTATTAGCCCCTCTGACTCACACCAGCAAAAGCAAGCCAGGTGACGTGTCTTGCCCAAGGACACAACAGCAAATTACCTCGGCGAGTGAATCATAGCTATATTATGGAGATTTATTTTTTTATTTAAAAAGTGGTTCTCTCACATTTGTTTCAAACCCTCGGCCATTAACACGGCTTGGACCAAAAGCAACTATTGAACCACCCTTTCATTACGCACTTACATATTTAACAACGGAGCACCACTGGTGTCAGAGGCTCTCCGCTCAACAACATCATAGAAGGAGAAACAGCTGGCTGCTACCACTTCACCTTTAGGATGAACTACCAGAGTCCCAAAAAGAAAAACACCATTTAAAGTCACGAAAAACAAGAGATGGTGACCGGTGCTTGGCGCTCTCTCGTTTCCTCTGGGAATGTGGGTTTCTGGTTAAAGCGAACGCATCCCAGGGAAGATACCCGGTGGGAAGGCAGAGTGTTCTGTGACCGTTGTTTGCTTCAAAAGCTAACTTGTTTGCAGATTCGCCATAACAGCTTTAAAGCATCTCCGTTCTCAGCAGTGATCTAACTACAGCCATCCTTGAATCTAAGTGCCATTTTTCCCCCCCTGTGTTGCTCAGTGATGCATCATTCTGTGTGAAAAAATATCTCAGCAGAATCATGCGAAATTCTGTTTGCACCTGAACGAGAGTGTGGCAAATTACATTCTGGCCTGATAATATCAATTCAAGCACAGACAGCAAGGTCTGCTACCATAGAGGATAAGGGAGGAATCTCAATATAGCCTAGCCCCGAATAAGAAACTGCATTTTGAGTACAAGGATAAAAAACTCGTATTTGTCAATTATGCCTTGTAACGGGTTAGATTACAAACTGAAGGCAAGTTAGGGCAGCAGATGGAGGGTAGGGGTGGGGTTTAGGATGTCCCTTTCAAATTACACACAGATCCACATTTTATATACAAGTCTGCAAGAGGCAGAGAATGAAAGGACTTCATGGAAAAAGAGAAATGCTCTCCATCCCGTCTGTTTGGCTCACTGAAGCATCCAGTGTAAATAAGCACAAGTATTAGGAACCTGGACTGCATCAATTAGACCCATCCTAAGAAGAACAGACATTCAGGAAGTGTAATATAAGCACTAAGCATCAGTAAGCAAGACCTTAACGGGAAGAGAGAGAAAGCAGTCAAGCGTGGAAATAAACAGCAAGTCGGAAAAATATGAAAGCAGACGTGTCTACGAGCTGCTCTCAGCGTCAAAGGGCGAGTCTCTTCAGCGAATCCATTCGTTTAGGGGGTGGGATCGCCAGCTCTGTGACCTGCAATGTGTTGGTCTGACTCGGCAGTAAAAGCTAAACGAGCAACTGACATTAAAGCTAAATTGACCAAGACGCACAGTTAATTTTAAGCTAATTTAATTTTACTGAATGGAGAACAAAGACCAAGTTGGGAAATAATTGCCAGGCTGACCCACATACGCCATTAATATGATCAAATCTCACGAGAGACAAAGAGAAAGAGGCTGAAAAATCATCAAATCAAAAGGTGGATTTTAGATAAACAGGTTGAACACACTCAAAGAGAATTAAAAAATATAAACTATTTTATTATCTGCAATACAAATATGTCCTTGATAACATTAAAAGTGAGCACAAATATTTAGCATTTCTCATCAACAATTATTTACCTTCAACACAAAGATAATACGATTTTTGGTATTTACACATTCATCAGAATCCTTATATGACCCAATAGTGAGAGAAACTGCTGTAAATAGAGAAAATAAACACATAGTGGTTTGTGTTATGATTCATAATCTATGAAAACTCATTGCATTTAGATTATGCTTTGAGAAAACAAGAGAATGAGAAACAAACCAGAGCAAATTAAATTGGAATCCAAGACTTCTATAATTTCAGACAAATGCCTCATTAGTGCACCGTGTATTCTTGCTTGTTAAAATGCCTTTTAGTAGATGTTGTCTTTATGAAAGTGGCAAACTCTACATGTAGGTCATTTCTTGTACTTTAGCCTTTTATTTGTTCCATAGTTCTAAAAATAAGACTTCTGGATGAGAGAGAAAAAGTCACACTGATGTGAGTCAGTCTTCCTGCAGAAATCTTTGTTGTTCCCAGAGTGAAGAAACATCTGAGAGGTCAGGACAGCAATGTTTTTTTTAGCCTCTGTATCATCAGGAACCTGCTTTTTTTTCTGTCAGAGAATTTGAAAGTAAACATGACTTTATAATCTAACAAGAGTTTCTGACTTTGTATTTGTATTTTTGTTTGTTTTTTGCAGACATATTTTAATGTTCACAAGTTAGCATCGCATGTGAGTAGAAAACATTGAAGTTCATTAAGCCCAAAGGGCTGAGCCACATGAGTAATCCTGCAAGTGGACAGCTTTATTCAAATCCCAGATTTACAGGAAAAACGTACAAAATAGATTTGAAACAGAAAAAAAAAGAGTAAAAAATGCAACAGTTAAATTTAAAAAAAAAGCATAAGAACAACTATTGAATTCATACTACAGGTACGTCTATTATTACAACTAGGGCTGGCCAATTTGGCCTCAAATTAATATCATGACATATTGAGAAGTTCACCTCAACTACGATAAGTGGACGGTTATCCACACAGCGGCAGAGGGAGCGAGGAGAACCGACCTACCAACAGCAAATAAAAACAAACTGATCAAACAAGCACCACTTCAACAAGAGGTTTATTGAGCTTACTGAATCTGAATGAAACAAACCACTGGGCGGTTGTAGATGAAACCAGGTCGTCGTCGTTGTTGTCTTCCTCCGCTTATCCGGGTCCGGGTCGTGGGGGCAGCATCCCAACTAGGGAGCTCCAGACCGTCCTCTCCCCGGCCACCTCCACCAGCTCCTCCGGCAGGACCCAAAGGCATTCCCAGACCAGATTGGAGATGTAACCTCTCTAAAGTGTCCTGGGTCGACCCGGGGGCCTCCTGCCGGCAGGACATGCCCGAAACACCTCCCCAGGGAGGCGTCCAGGAGGCATCCTGACCAGATGCCCAAACCACCTCAACTGACTCCTTTCGATCCGGAGGAGCAGCGGTTCTACTCCAAGTCCCTCCCGAATGTCCGAGCTCCTCACCCTATCTCTAAGGCTGAGCCCGGCCACCCTACGGAGGAAACTCATTTCGGCCGCTTGTATCCGCAATCTCGTTCTTTCGGTCATTACCCAAAGCTCATGACCATAGGTGCGGATTGGAACGTAGATCGACCGGTAAATCGAGAGCCTGTAAATCGAGAGCCATGAACCAGGTGGTTCACTAATACTGTTTTGTTTCAAAGCACTAACTGAGGCTCAATTTCTGACAAGTTAGGCCATCCTCTGAGTCAAGTGACAGTTGGAGATCATTTATGTCGCATCACTGTTGAGTACATGGTTCGTTTTAACATCACATGCTTTTCACAAGCAGCTTTAATGCTAGGCTGGAATTCCTGATGTACATAATCATCTTGATACACGAATTAAAAGGAAGAGACGTTGCACGTGGTGATGCAATGACAGTGTAACACAGATTAAACTATGTATATCGGTAAAATGAAATCTATCTTACTCATTATATTGTTGTTCAGATTGCAATTTACTTTCATAACCATCAGTGCCATTGATGTTCATACTTTTATAGGACAGTTTTAATCGAATAAGAACCTTCACAAGTAGCAATAATATTTTCTGTGAATTTTTAATTTAAAGAGACTGTTGCTCAAAATTACAGGGCAAACTTTTGCCCTTTTACGCAGAGAAAAAAAAAGACATAATATTTCCCACAAGGGCAGGTCTATGTCATCATTTATACATCAGATTTTTTGGGGACCTGTTAATAGACTCTATTCCCTCCTTTCTTTCTTCCAACAAAAGCTAAAGGCTCAAGCTTTAACAATCAAAGTAGATGGCTTAAACAGGTCCTTCACTCATATTTTTAATACATTTGCCATGGTCTGCAGAAGGAACGCATGCCTTGTAAGTCGTACTCTGGAGGAAAAAAAACTGGTGTGCCTGTCTCAACACGAAATTCAGCTGGGGGGGGGGGGGGGAGACAGTAGCTTCAGACGACAGGATTTTGAGTCTTTTTTCCTGATATTTGGGCATCTTGCCTCAGATTGGCTAACAGCAACACGACTCTACCACTGACTTTGTTAGCTTCACGACACTGATGTTTTATCTCCACAAATAACACAAGCCTGAAGGAGTTCCGCCATTTTGCAGAGTTGCTAATGCTAACAGTTAGCTTCTGCTAGTCGAGACATTCTCTGCTGTTTCCTGGACGCTAAAACAAACAACAGCGGTCCTCGTTGTGAGTCAAGATGGTCGAGACCATCATTTGCTAAAGCAAAATTGACGATCTAGCAACGCTCCACTGGAACCTCAGAGCCCTGGCCAGTATTGTGGCTGGACAATCACAGTGTGTTTATTAAGAAAAATAATGCAGGGTTTCTTCCAGTGCTTTATAAGCCTGGCGGCCCGCCAGGCTAAGCGTCATGCCCCCCCCCTCCCCGACCCTACCGTGTCCGCTGACACGAACGGCAGAACGAAACTAGAGCCCTCCATCAGCTGATACTGGTAAGAAACAGCAGCGGAACGTGCGCAACCGCCCCACCCCCACCCCCGCTCTCACGGAGGAGCGCTGCGGGAGGGAGCGCGCGACCCCCCACCACTCTTGACGGCCAAATCCGCCAGGCTTAACTCATTTTCTGGAGGACACCCTGACAAAGTAATATTTTATGTTCTTTATGTTTCATGCAGTTCGTCCACAATGTAATGGTGGACTGCTCCATTGACTGACATCCGTAGCGGTCCAACTATAGTGCCCTGTTGGTTTGGTGGACCAATTACAGTTCACTGTTGGTGGGGGGGATGTTACAGTTTTCACAGTCCACTGTAAGACACCACAAAGCACTGTAGATTATGGTGTTGTGGGGGGATTTCCGTCTCTTTTATTTGGCCTTAGGAGTTCAGAAACAGCTATTTTAAAGTAGTGTCAAGGCAACTATTTTTATATTTTTTTTTTCTTCCATTTTGCCTCATCAGCAACTCTTCCAGTTTTAAAAAAGCTGGTTGTTTGGCTAAGTCTGCTGATATCAACTTCCACTGAGTCTAACTGTAGCGGTGTAGCTCTGTAAAAAATAAAAACGTTATTATGGTACAAAGCCTAAAAGATAATAACTTAGTTCATAATGTTTAATGTTAAAAAAAGAAGAAAAAAAAAGAGCTGCTGTGTGTAACCTGACTTGTTTACGGTCATTTGTCAATCACTCAATCTCTGTATTTCCAGTGGTTGTATTAGTACTCAGGAGCCAATCAGAGCCCTGTTCCTTTGGTAAGGGGCGGGACTAAGAATGGCAGTTAGTGTGGGAGTAGTGAGCCAGACTTGAAGAGTAAGACGGACGTTATCGAGAGCAAACGGAGGAGGCGTTGAGTGTGGGAAACGTTGAGGTTTGTTCAAGAAGGTCGACCAGTCGTGGTCCTGATTTAAGCTTCAATTGTGACCTGCAAGAGGAGACGGAGGTTGGAGAGGAGAGAGAGATGGTTTACCATCCAACAGCCCTGCTGCGTGTTCCATGGCTGTTCTCTGCTGTGGAGGTCCTGCGGTTGACAAGTCCATCTGTGATCACCGGTTGCCTTTACCCTAAGTGGAACAGCCCATCCAAAATTCCCTTTCCCCATGCTGCCATAACCCTGGACTTTGTGGGTACAGTCACCTTTAAGGCACGTGCTTTTGTTTTAAGCTCAGTTCCTGAGTGAAGCGGCCATTACAGTTTTAGGTCCCACTGCACTCAATTTCCAACAAACAGGCCTGCAACGGCGGGAGGTTTAGGTTAGGAGGTGTTGTGTGTGTGTGGGCCCATGAGGACAATGTGAGTTCAACATTTATTTAAATAGAAATATTTGGTATGGAAATGAAACGTCAAGTTTTGGGTGTAAAACCTCATAAAAGTGTTTAATTTTGGCAAATTCTCTATTCACACAAAAGTACTGAAACTGGATGTCATTTGGTGTCATTTTGTTTTGAGATCCCCTTAAATTTTATTTCCTGTTTATAAGTAAATATTTGAAAAACTTTTGAATATTCAATACAGTTGTGGTGGTCCTTGTTAAAACAGGCCATAATATTACTGGGTAAAGAACATTGGTGGCATAAAGTAGGATACAAAGCTGTAACCCATTATCACGAGCCCAGACCCAGGCCCAGATCATTTGATATCGTTCTCGTATGGTTAATACCCGAAACAAGGGTTACATAACCAATCAGTTAACCTAAAAAATGTAGATCAACTTTTGCAATAGCAAAAATATTTTACCCTGCAGGTTGGTCTAGCCACGCTCCTCTGTGGCCTCAGCAGGCCTACCACTGGCCTGGACAGTTTTGTGTCATGTTAGTCCCAGTGCTCTACGTTTGTTGGGTCTGCCTTTGCACCAGAGCTGTGATGGGGAAACACTACAAAGACAGCGTTAGCTCAGGAAAGGCACTCATTTGAAATGACGCTGGCATCTCCTTAACCTTTTAATGGGTTGTTTTGATGGCTCGATGGCTTGCCAGGCTACCAATCAGTATGAGCTAACCATAAATCCCGCCCAGAGACTCCACCAGGCCACTTCGAGTAAATAAAACAGATTTTTAGTGTGTCCCTGAAATGGCTTGGAGACACGCGCATGCCGTGAAGGTCTGGTAAAATTACCCAGAAGCGGATAGTGGAAACGGGCCTATTGTCAGCAAAAATTTAAAATAATATTGTGATTGCTATTGTGATGTGATTTTTTCCAAAATAAAGTCTTTTAAAGTGCACATTTGGAGAACACTAGTAAATAATGATTTAAGTTACTTCCTTGCTTGCTTTCAAATCACTGTATCTAAACAAGGAGGCGGGCCATCCCGTCACCACCGTTAGTTTCGCGTTAGATGTTCTGTCCGAGGGGATTTCGCCACATATGTTGTTTATGATAATAAACAAAACTACAGTATTATTTTGCCTCTGGGTGACTGTAACTTAAAAACCCAGTCATGCCATCATTTTATTTAATGTCTAACACAGTGAATAGATTTACTCATATGCAGGCATACTGAGTTGGAAGTTAAACAAAAGCAGTATGATTTCTGCTGAGGAGTGGAGTTAAGAGTCCTCCATCAGCCATCAGTGGCATAGTAATACAGCACCTTCCAGATTTAACAAGATATTCAAAATATTCATAAGAAAAAAGCACTGCTTTTGAAGGTGCCACAAAACTAATGATATGAAAATGTCAGTCCACGTCTACCAACATCCTGGGGAAACAGGATTTAGCAAAAAACATAACTTTCTCCACCCACTCACTCTGCTGCTGCTAAAAATCATAAAACCCAAATGCACATAAGAAAGGCAGTGAATCTTTTAAATGAAATGTGTAATTTTACCAGCTTTGCTCAGGCTGAGGTGTAATCAGACCACCAACACTGCAGCTGTGGGTGTGATGTAGTGTGCCACTGAGCCTAAAGGCATCGCCTTATTAGCATATTCATAAGATTTGGAATTTCTGATGAGAAACATGGTGTTGATGTTCTTTTAATCTTTTCCATTTGTTTATTAAACATGTGTTTCAGGAGTAAAACACATTAGACAAAATATTATTCACCACAGACTATTTTGCGTCCATCTCTCTAGAGGGGGTCTTAGCCATGTAAATAGTTTTCTTTCTACATATTTAATCCAAGATGGAAACCGTGAAGTGGAGACATTTTCATTAGTAAAATAATTTTAAGCCAGGCTTTGGACCAGAACATCAGAAAAGGAAACTGCTTAGTCAATCACCTGACCTAAACGGCATTAAGTTAGTCTCAGAGAACAAAGTAACAGGTTTGTAGGACTTCTCCTTTCCACCTTCGGAATATTGCTGATTAGCAGCATCATTTCCAGGAGTGATGCTGAAAAACTAGTTCATGCATTTATTACATCAAGATTGGATTACTGTAATTCTTTTTTTTGCTTGTTTTATGTTTACCGTGTCCTGTCTGGCTGTGAAGCAAGCAGAATTGATGTCTGAATGCTGGTGACAAGCCTTACAGATTTACTCTCAGGTGGTGCATCAAAGCGTCTGCTTTTAATGTCACGCCTGATACTTAAAACTTTATTGTTATTGTTGTTGAATGCTTTGTAATTCTGACCAGACACGGAGACAGAGGTGAAAGAGAAAGGAAAAGTAAAAGGGGGGGGGGGGGGGGGGGGGGGGTCCACAAAAATAAACAATAATGAACAAGAGTCTGCTTCTAGACCTGCAGAAAAAGACAAAAAAAAGCAAAAGGGCAAAAAAATGGACACAACAACAATACAACAAGATCAAGCTATCACTCCGTCAACTTGATGAAGAAATATATAATCAACATTGCTTAACTGAAGAATCACGATAATAAATCACAGTGCATTAGGGTTGTCACGGTAACCGGTATAGCGGTAAACCCCGGTAAAAAAGTTGACAATAAAAATAACCGTCCAGTTTTTAAAAAACTATATTATCTCGGTGGGTTTACCGTGGCCGCGGTTTCGGCGCGATGACCCTTACCAGCCACCGTCGCTTCAGCTGAAGTTCCCGCTGCGCGCACACGCACTTTTTAATTTGCAACGGCACCAAAACTTTGAAGCTGAAATAATGGCCGAAGGAGGAGACGGCAGCGCCCAGGACATCCATCAGCCCTCAAAGAAGACTAAATCGGAAGTATGGGCATATTTTGGATTTCTGAAAACGCTGAGGGACAGTTAATAGAAGACGGCTATCCCGTTTGCAGAACGTGCAGGAAACAAGTGTCTGCAGAAGGCAGCAACACTTCGAATCTAATGGCACATCTGCGTGACCATCACCCACGTCTCTACAGCCAGTGCAAGGTAAGATAACATTAGCATTTTAGCTGAAATGCATGACGTGAGGACTTTTGGTTGAGGGAGAATGCAACGAGTCACTATATACTGCAGCCGCAGCGTCCTCTGCCAGCATTTAAACCGTGTCACGGACACCCTGTTGCTGGATGAAGCATCTTATTTGTTGATGATGAAGAGAAATATACAATTAGTTCCTTGTCATGGATTTGTTTACTTATTCAATGCCATTTATACTTGAACATTTGGATTTGATTACATAGTGTAGTAGTTATTTTAGTAATTTGTTTAAAGTGGATATTTATTTTAAATACATATTTTTTATGGTTGACTTGTACAGTGCTCAAGTCAAGTGTGGACTGGAGTTTTATATTTTCATTTTGATAATGAAGAAAACAAGTATATGAGAAAACAAGTGGTGTTTCTTTGATTTGTTTACATATTGTTTATGTTTTGAATGTTTGGATTTGTATAATTTAAACCTGCACTGACTACTGTAACAAGTTCCAGAAAAATAAGCTATTTGTTCCTTTACTTGTGAAAAGTTGCACTTTTGCTAAGGCTTGTGTTATTTTAGGTTTAATAAACACTGTTAAACCTTTTCAGAACTATTTCAGTTTGGGTAGAACAGGACTATCAATGCTTTCTGAACATATGCAACACCGTTTAAAAAAATACCGCGATAATACCGAAAACCGTGATAATTTTGGTCACAATAACCGTGAGGTTAAATTTTCATACCGTGACAACCCTACAGTGCATTAAGTACCCACCATAGTCTTAAGACCTGTGTTGAATGTGCCCAAACCCATACTTTTGAGAGCACCCTGTGAGCACCTGTGTGTGTACATGTGCTTGTTTATTTAAGGTTTCTCTATAGGAGCGTCCAACAGAGAGTGTGAGGGACCACAGATCCGCCCCCCCAAAGATGTGCAGGAGACGGGGGGATCTCCAAGTGTCCGAGATCTAAGCGCTGCCCCAGAACACAGGAACCCCAAGGAGACTGCCACCAGAAAGGCCCCCGCCCCCCTCGAGAGGCACAGAGGATCGCCCCGGGGGGCCACAACCAGCAGCCGGCAGAGTCCCGGGAGACATCAGCGGCAAGCCCACCGGCCCGCCCGCAGCCTCCCACCCCCTAGCCGGCCGAGCCCGGGACCCAGCGACCCGGGACCCAGGGGCGACCACCCCCGCCGGGGACCCAGCAGAGCCCAGGGACCCAAACCCCACCAGGCAGCCACCGGGATCTATCAGGCAGATGCCAAAATCTTAAACCCCCAGACCCGGTTGCCACGAACACTCAGGCAGACCATGGCACAACCCCTCACACCAGGTGTGGCAGGGGGAGGGGGGACAAAGATCTATATCATCAAAAGAAGTTCCAGGAGAGGGGAGGAGTCAAAGGCCCCACCTGACATAAACAGTCATACACAAACACAGTCACACACTCCCTCCCTCATGCTCACACATGCACATACAACCCAAGACTTCCAAAAATGCACGCCGGACACCCACTCATGCTCCCCATACACACCCTATTCACTCTGGTCCCCGTACTGCTGCACATTGGGTACAACCATCACCGGTTACCAGAGTTTGACCCTTGGAAATTCTAACTTCCCAGTAGGAAAAATCTAATGAAAAAAGACGGCAAAAGGAATGAAGATACACAGTAAATTTAGTTCACAGTAAAGATGTTTGCTTCAGTTTAATTATCAGCTTATAAAACTACAAGGACGATGTTAAAATACAAACAGTTGTATGTTATTTATCATGATATTTATCAAATATGGTTATAAATTGAGAAAAATATATATTTAATTATAAAAGAGAATTTAAATATTAAACACTCAAAAGTATCTAAAATTGGTATCGTTAATAATATCGATTCCTAGGTACCGGGAATTAGTACCGAATCGATTCAAATGTCAAAGGTACCCATCCCTATGGGTGATGTATTTACATCTTAAATAAAGGCCCTTCCAGATTTGTAGCGTAGCTGTTTCTTGTTTTAGTGCAAAATTACAGATTTTTCCTTTAGGATAAGGCCACACAGAACCCGGCAGGCACCAAGATGGGTGAGACTTTGATTTTTAAAAGCCTTGTTAAAGAGTAAGTCAACCCCTACCAGAGTCTAACTCCACTCCCACTTCATGTTTGAAAAATGCAACACATGCTGTTGCCTGGCAGACCGAGAGGGCGGAGCTGCTAACAAATACACACACACACACAGGCTCACGACAGCATTGTGACATCATAATGTACCAGTTAACATCATAGCATACCTCTTAGCCAATAGCGGTGGCAGATTTAAATTAAAATACAGTGCAGAGTTTTTATCTGACAACGGCACAACACTGCCAGTTTTAGTCAGAAAATTTAAATTTTAAGTAAGATGCACTGAAGTGCCAAATTATTGTCTACACGTGTCTGCAACATGATTAGACACTCGTTTATTTAGTTTATCAGCAAAAAAAAAGTTTACTTGGGGGTGACTTGCTCTTTAAAGAGACTGCATTATTTATAGTGCATCTGTGGGCTGAAAAAGCAGACGGATAGGAGAGAGGTGGAAGGACAATTCGACGCAAGAGAGAAAGGGTGATTTTATGATGAGAAAAAAAGCTGTTAAAGGTGTGCAATACTCAGACAGACGGAAAAATAAATATATTTGTGTAATTTGTAGTTTGTAAAATTGTTATGTGTTCCGCTGAATATTTAGAAAATACTGATTCTGAATATATATAATTTATAGAACCCTAATCCTGGACCATGTGATCGCATTTTAGAATGTTCACATTATGTGTTACTTACCAAGCCTATGTAATGACTTGCCTTATATTATATCATTTGAAACATTGGAGCAATTACTAGCCAAATTAGTCTGCCTTGACTAAATAATCTCTATTAATCACAAGCTGTCTTCCCATTAGTGTGGTGTCATAGATCACACCAGGCTTTCAAATATGTAGCAACAGCATTCTCTTGTTGTGTATGAGTTTATCTGTAGTTTAAAAAAATGGGATTAGAACATAAATGCATAATAACATCATGTTTATTCGGAAGGCTTTAAATCCAATTAAGTATGTTACTGGTTCATCTAATGCTGGCAGTGCAGAGAACTTTTAGAAAGTTATTATTTTATTTTCTGAAACCACTTTGGATTTTCAGGCATGCGATTTTTGATCTAATTTCAAGAGAGATTAGAGTGGCAATATAAACACAATCCCAGGCTATGAACATCAATTTAGGATTAACTTGACCAGGGTTGGATGGAAATAAAGGAAGTAAATTGACTAAAAATGGGATTTGGCTAAAAGAAAATACTGCTCGTGCAAATAAAAAGACAAAGATGCATCAAGTTAACGATTATGCAAAAGTGCATCCAATAATAACAGCACAAACGAATTAATGGTCT
Source organism: Nothobranchius furzeri (assembly GCF_043380555.1). Lineage (NCBI taxonomy): Eukaryota > Metazoa > Chordata > Actinopteri > Cyprinodontiformes > Nothobranchiidae > Nothobranchius > Nothobranchius furzeri. The sequence continues at coordinate 75,879,039 of NC_091744.1, read as the reverse complement.
ATTTCTTTCATCTGTTCTGGGGGTAGGCTTTTTTCCCCTGACAAACAAACATCTACTCTGGCCACAAAACTAAATGTCAACACTTCCCTGCATCTCTTTCATCATGCAGTCAACTGTAGCAGAACACACTGGTAAACAGGACGTAACCTTCATCCATCACTATGCTGTGAGACCCCTTACTGACTAAATTGGCATTTCAGCAGAGCCAGCCAGATAGTGAGAAATGATGCAGACAACACCACAGAGGGAATCTGCAGGAGCTAACCTTGTGCTATATCTGCTACAATCACTCATAAAGTATCTAAAACCGATTAAATGACATCATCACAGACTATATTCACAATTAAAAAATATAGAAAATCATTAAATATTCAAACGTTCTGTGTAAAACTCAAATGTAATATGAGCTAAAAGAACATCAATAATATACAAAAGAAAACAATGCTTTAAGGGGTGGAAATTGGGCTATTAATTATTTTTAGCACACAGGCTCATTATTTGCCATGGAGACGAGATATTCAGCTCAATGAAAGTGAGAATAGGAAAAAGAAGGAGGAGGAGGAGCAGAAATTGCAACTTTTTTTTAAGTGCCTTGGGAGGGAGGGAGATAAAACGATGGAAGCAAGCTGCACAAAACAAAAAGGCACAGTCTGTCTTTGTCTGTCTTTTGCTCTGTTTATTAGCAAGTAATGAGCTCCTAATTGTGTAGCCAGGCCATGAAGTCACTGCAGGGGTTGAAAAGCAGTGGGAATTAACCGTATCTGCCAAATGCACGAGGGCAGGGAGATTGATAGAGAAGAAGAAAGAGAGAGCATAAGGTGAGAGAAGAAAGAAATAAAAGGAAGTGAGATAGAGATGCTACATTCAGGAGAAGAGCGTAAAGGCAAAATGATGAGGGCATTACAATCAAAATGCGGATTTCAACAGAATGTAGATGAGAGGAAACAAGTGCCAGTGGCCATTCAGTGTACTCTCCATCTTTATGGCTGTGACTGTCTTCTCTCGCTATGTCTCTCCATTATCAATTCAGTGGGGATGAGCCAAAAATGCTAAAACGTCAGAGAAAGTGTCGGGGTTTAAAAGGTGTACGAGTAGGAAACTGAAGCTGTAAAGGTCATTCCAATAAGATTTTGGTCAATGTTCTATCTATAAAAGGTCAACTTAGACAAAGCAGAAACATGACAGGAAACGACATAAATGATGATGACCAAAATGTCACGATACCTTGGACACCAACTTGTCCCCACCTTCAAATGGATTTTAATAAAGTTTAGTTTAGTGATTTTCTGTGCCTTTATCCATCTGGCTTTGTCCACTTAAGCAAATGTGGACATGACTTTTTTTATGCAACCCATCAGGATTGTCATATAGAGATGTCCTACTGTGTTCCCTCACAGGCTCGCCTAGAAATCTAGACAGATAGTAGTGGGTCTAGCCACGCTCCAATGGAATCTCAGCAACCCTGACCAATGTTGTGGCTTGACAATCACAGAGCTCTGTCGGTTTGGTGGGCAGGATGTTACTGTGACTGAGCAAAAATAAGAAGGGGACGGCTAATTTGAAATGGCTTTGCATCAGCTTTTGACTATTTAGACTTGGGCTTTTCTTAGACCCAAAAGCATATGGAGGGAATCAAGTCCTTTTTTTTTTTTAGAAAAAGCATATCTGCACCTTCTTTGACGATGTATGGCAGACTGCCCCATTGACTAACATCTATAGCGGTCCATTCACAGCGCTAAATTGGTTTGGTGGGCCAATCATTGCACTCTATCAGTTTGGTGGGTGGGATGTTACTGCAACTGAGTGAAACTAAGATGGGGACATCTCATTTGAAATGACTTTGGCATTGTCTTTTGACTATTTAGACTTTTAAGTCAAGAGCAGATAGAGGTACTTAAGTTTAAGGATGTTCTTTAACAATGCATGGCAGTCTGCCCCATTGAATGACACCTATACTGATCCAATAACAGCGCTACATCAGTTTTGTTTGGCATCAGTTTTTGACTATTTAGACGTGGGCTTTTCTTTGAGTCAAGAACAAGTATTTGCATCTTTATCAACAGTGTATGGTGGACTGCCCTGTGGACTGACGTCCATAGCGGTGAGTAGGTCACATTGTTTGTTGTCCAATAGCATGCGGAGACAGTTTGAAAAATAACTTTAGATCCCGCCCCACGACTGAAATATGTCTGTGGGTGATGGCCAGACAAAATTTCACATACAGATAGGAAGGCTTGCCGGGCTACTCACATGCTACACTCCATTTCCAGTGAGCCACTTCCAGTGGCTTCAAAGCCCCCATACCGCTTAGACCTATAATTCTATTAGAGAGAGCCATGGACCTCTATCTTGCCATAGTAATGGCTGAAAAGCTCTCTCATTGCAGTGGGAAAAAGCTTCTTATGAATTGTGTTATGAAAGGCAACCATTTACTTCTCACCATGTACCAGGTCACAGCTCCTGCTCCTCAGTATTACATGCAGACTCACATCCAGAGCTGCAGTGCCTTGAAATCTAAGTATCACCAACTAATCTAACATTCTTCTACTCTAGCCATTGTTTCTCATGGCCTTTGCTCTACATCCATTTGCTTCAGCACCTTACTGACCAGGTGACTGAACAACGGGTCAGGCCTGCAACAGTAATGAGCGCCTGTCGCCTCATTTCTCTTGACTACTGCCACCATGGCAGCATCTGTAATAATAGAATGAAAGGGTGGTGGCTCTGGATGGAGGTGTGTGTCAGAGACAGATTGTCTGAAGTGCTAAGCACAGCACTGGTAAAGACACCCAACTAAATCAATACAAATGACCTGCTGTAAAAAGCAACTTCCTCTTCTTGGACCAGGTTTTAAACATTTAATTTTTTTCTCTCCCCTACTGTGGTTTTATGTGCTTCCCTGACAGTTAGGAGTTGTGATGTTTCTAGATTTCTCTTTTACTGTTTTATTATGTTATCTGAGCTAATCTGTTTTTGTTGACACTCAACTTTGGCCTATGAATCGGATCCCTAAGCGCCAGGGATGTGACACAAACCAGACAAGTTAGAAAGAAAAAAATTAAATATAATACAAATGTCTCACGTACCAACATATGGTGCTTAAAAACACCTCAACTAATTATATTTAAACTGAATGCTAAATAGAGAAAATAAGAATATTTCAAAGACATTTAGAACATTTGATAGGGGATGACTGAACCACCAACTTTTGATCAGATAACCTTGTGAGCCACAGCCGCCCCTGGGGAAAATTATGAGACTAAAAACAAGTCAACACCAGAAGAAAACTTTTTTTTCTAACATTTTTAATCAAGTGGCTCTTCATATTGTTTACACAGAGAGAGTTGGGCTTAACTCTTTGAAAACCATATTAACAAGTTTGCATCAAACCCCTTCTGGACTTAAGGCCTTAAATCAGCCAGATGGAGTATTGGGATTGGCCATATCCAGTCCTGTTTATGTCTTGTGTCCTGTAGTGGAAGATCTACGATAAGGTTTGGTGATATATAAAACATTTCCAAGCGATATTTGTCAGTCCAAAAGGTGACATTGGCCGGTATATTAACGCAGGAGACATTTAGTTATTCTATGGGCCTGAGTGCTCCAGCAGTCACAATCGTTCTTACCAAGTTTGTGGAATTAACCACGAAGGTTCCAACTGTGAATTTCTTGTTTTCCGAATGTCATTGGCAATTTCATGCGGCAATCAACTATAAATTGTGCCGCAGTTTTGTGCTACACGTGCTAATAGATGGCAGTTTTGAACTGTCATCAAATAGCTGATTGTTTTGCCTCAGCAGAGGGTGGGTAACCCTTCACCTATTGGTTCAAGAAGATGTCACTCAAAAGTTAGAAGCTACCATTTGGATGCTAACGGAGATTATCAGAGATGCATCTGAGGAACATGATTTCCGTTGCTTTTTATATTGGATTGTGAATGCAAGACTTGTTGTGGACCAGGTAATTTATTGGAAAACATGGTTTTGGACTTCTGGATGTAAAAACACCAATATTGTTCGAGATGGCTCTTTTCTGTCGAAGATATGAGGCTTTGAATGGTGAATTGGGCATCATTTAGAATTTCTGAATCATTTGACAAAAGTGTTTACAGTGTCTACAGTTATGATTTAATCTCTGATCGCGACATATCATTAAAATCATGAGAATACTAGCATTCAATGTGTGTGTAATATCTATTTGTACATAAGGCAAGAGTTGAAAAAAAAAGATGCTAATTTGAAATTGTACTTTGCAATGTCCCATGAGTGAGACTACTTCACAGGCATTAAAAGATTTTGCTCGTGAAAATGATCGGTGAAGGACATGGCGAATCGCCGAAAGAGAATGTACCAATGATCATACCAATTCTTCAGCTGACAGAGCGGCACATTGTGGTTACTTTTCCATTTTTTCCCAGCCTGGTGAACTAGACCAAACTTTGCAAAGCAAGAATTTGGTCTAGAAATGCTCCATTGGAACCTCCATGACCCCTAGCAGCAATCTCGCAGGCCAATCACAGCTCTCTATAGGAGTTTCAAACCACTTTGTGGACCAATCACAGCGCTCTATCGGCTTTGTCTGCCAATCAGTGCCCTTTATTCATCTGGTGGGCAGGATGATGCGACACAGTGGAACAAGATGGTGAAAGCTCCTTTGAAACGGCTTTTACATCAATTTCAGACTATTTGGGCATGGGCTTTACTAGAAGGAGCAGATTGATGTATTTAAGTCCTTTATTTAGAAAAAAAGAAGTATTATTGCCATATTCAACAGTGGACTGCCTCATTTATCATCCCCCGTTGTGGTGAGTACTTCACGTTGTTCATTGTCTAGTAGCATGCGGAGACTGTTTGAAAGACAACGGTAGAATACGCCCCACGACCAAGAACCGTCAGCGGAGCGTTGCCAGACTAAATGAAACATTTATTTAGTCTGGCTTGCCAGGCTAATTCTTTCCCCTTAGATATCAAGGTTCTCCAGCAAGATTTACTACACGAAGTGGACCTGAAAGCACAACCTCTTTTAAAAACTGCTTGAATGTTTCTGATGGTCCATGGTATTTCAAACAAACATGTTAAACGTGTCGGAGTTCGGTGCTAGAGCGTTGTTTTGTGAGCGACGGTGGCACAGGAGTTAAGTGCTCGCCCAGTAATCGGAAGGTTGCAGGTTCGAGCCCCGCTCAGTCTGTCGCTGTGTCCTTGGGCAAGACATGTTACCCACCTTGCCTGCTGGTGGTGGTTGGAGGGACTGGTGGCGCCAGTGCTCGGCAGCCTCGCCTCTGTCAGTGCGCCCCAGGGCAGCTGTGGCTACATTGTAGTTCATCCCCACCAGTGTGTGAATGTTCCAGGACTCTAGAAGGTGCTATATCAAATACAGGCCATTTACCATTTACCATTTTTAGTAGGAAAGAAATGTCCAGGCAGCACTCCTTGGTAAAATAATGCAGGGAAAACTCTATGTCCATGTTTTCTATTGTATTCTAACCAGTAGTGATGTAAGAAAGTATCAATATGGCAATATATTGTGATAGTTTTTTCCAGCAATGTTATATCGCTATTTAAAAGCTGTGTATCGAAAATATCGATATGGCAATACATTGAGATGTTTTTTCCTGTGATATTACATTGATATTCAAAAGCCGTGTATCTAATTTTTGGCAGAATCTACCTGCAAACATTTGTGTATTTTCTTTTCTTTTGGTTCAATTCAAACGCCAACCGCTGGTTGGCAGCAGTGTGCAGTAGGTTTTGTTTCCAACACTAAAATGTAAATTCCTCTATTATGGTTCAGATACCTCCTGTTAAACATGTTAAGTATCATTCTGGACTGTTAACAGAAATTTCCTACAATAAATTCAGTCTAAAAAAATTGTTAATAATGTCTGACTAAATGTATTGCAATATATCGTGATACACATCTTATTGCCAGAATTTCACCAATACACATTCCTACTACTTTTTGTGGATTTGGAGAAGGCTTATGACCGTGTCCCCAGGGGCACCCTGTGGGGGACGCTCCAGGAGTATGGGTTGGGTGGCTTTCTGTTAAGGGCCATTCAGTCCCTTTACCAGAGGAGCGTGAGTTTGGTCCGCATAGCGGGTAGTAAGTCGGACCTGTTCCAAGTGAGGGTTGGACTCCACCAGGGCTGCCCTTTGTAACCGGTCCTGTTCATTACCTTTATGGACAGAATTTCTAGGCGCAGCCATGGTGTGGAGTGTGTCGAGTTCTGTGGCAGGAGAATCTCATCTCTGCTTTTTGCGGATGATGTGGTCCTCTTAGCTTCATCCAACTCTGACCTTCAGCTCTTGCTGGGTAGGTCTGCATCCGAGTGTGAAGCGGCTGGCATGAGGATCAGCACCTCCAAATCTGAGACCATGGTTCTCGACCGGAAGAGGGTGGCTTGCCAACTCCGGGTTGGGGGAGAGGTCCTACCTCAAGTGGAGGAGCTTAAGTATCTCAGGGTTTTGTTCACAAGTGAGGGTAGGAGGGATCGGGAGGTCGACAGGCGGATTGGTTCAGCGTCTGCAGTGATGCGGACGATGAGCCGATCTGTTGTGGTGAAGAGGGAGCCGAGCCAGAAAGCCAGCCTCTCGATTTGCCGGTCGATCTACGTCCCAATCCTCACCTATGGTCATGAGCTTTGGGTAATGACCGAAAGAACGAGATCGCAGATACAAGCGGCCGAAATGAGTTTCCTCCGTAGGGTGGCCGGGCTCAGCCTTAGAGATGAGGTGAGGAGCTCGGACATTCGGGAGGGACTCGGAGTAGAACCGCTGCTCCTCCGGATCAAAAGGAGCCAGTTGAGGTGGTTTGGGCATCTGGTCAGGATGCCTCCTGGACGCCTCCCCGGGGAGGTGTTTCGGGCATGTCCTGCCGGCAGGAGGCCCCCGGGTCGACCCAGGACACGTTGGAGAGGTTACATCTCCAATCTGGTCCGGGAACGCCTTGGGGTCCTGCCGGAGGAGCTGGTGGAGAAGGCCAGGGAGAGGACAGTCTGGGGCTCCCTAGTTGGGATGCTGCCCCCGTGACCCGGACCCGGATAAGCGGAGGAAGACGATGACGACGACACATTCATTCCAACCAGGCTCCTATTTGTTGTGCTTGCCTAACTCCAGAAGAGTCACTTCCAGGTATAAAGTATTGGTAAGTTCTTGTGCAGACTGTATACCTTATGTGTGCAGAGTCAGAGAGGAGTTTGTGACTGTCTGCAGAGGTCAGTTAAGGAAAGCTTTATTAGAATCCATCATAATCAGCTGCTGTGTGGTTGCTCCGGGAAAGTTGAGCTCCTAACCCTGGGCAGCCACAGAGACGATGTGAATCAGATGACACTAAAATGTGATGTTTACCAGCTTCACTGGTGTCTGTGTGAGAATATTTTCTACTCTATTTGAGGCTGTGCAGACATCCCAGACAGATCAAAGTGCTTCTGAAGGTTTGTAGGAGCTTGGGACAACATTTTAACCTAATTTCAAGTGAAAGCAGACTTGCTTATTTGAAAATATGTGGAGCCTCTACCAGAGAGCTGTTCAGCTGTGACTGTGTAACCTTGGTTGGATCTCTTCAGTCAAAAATCATCCGACCTTGCAGCTTTATGATCGCCCACACCGACAACGCACTAGAAGTGGAAAATGAAATCTCTTTTTCATGCACTGAAACACAAACATAAATTCTGACCCAATTTTAAAATGTTCAAAGCCACTTTTAATGCTAATTAAGAACACGATGTTGAAGCTATCCATTCATGCCACATACAGTCCATGCCAGGTCTGTTTATGTTTATTTATTTGGCAGACGCTTTTATCCAAAGCGACTTACAATTTATAACCTATAGGGCATGTTGTGATCTGTGGGGGAGACCGGAGTACCCAGAGGAAACCCACGCATGGGGAGAACACGTAACTCCACGCAGAAACGCCACAGCCGAGCCGAGTTTCGAACCCGCAACCTTCGTGCTGCGAGGCAACAGTGCTAACCACTGCGCCACCATGCAGCCCCATGTAATATCTCCCATAAAGGTCAGATGAAAACAGCTGTAACAAGTACATAAGATAACTGGAATGAAAGGAAATATCAGCTCCTTTAGAAAATGTTAGGCTTCCAAAATTTTAATTATTTAGCTTTGGCTAGTTACATTTAGTTATAACCATTTTCACAGCAATTCCTTTAAGGTTCGACTACCCAGAAACTTACTGCCTTAAAGACTGAAGTAGATTTAGAAAACTTTCTATAAGCCTTTTGAAAGATGCTGCATTATTGATAAGGACATCTGTCTGAAAAAGACCAGAACGAGTGGAATGAGACAGAGGAGTAAACTAAAATCAGTCATTATGAAGGGGAACAAATATTACTGTGACTGTTATGCCCATGAAAAGGAAACACCTAATAAGCTAATTTACAGGCTCAGCAGAACTTTTTTCAACGACAAACTACGATTCAACAGGGAAGTACTAAGGCAAGTTTTTTGCTAGCATTTCAAATAGTAAAGGCTGGCAATCCTTTTTCAGAAGGCGGGGTTTTAAAAGAATGCATGATAGAGACTGCAGGTATTTTGTGTCCGGAGAGCAAAGACAAGCTTGAAAAGGGTAGTTTATCACGCAGGACTGTGACTCGTTGCGCGGAACTAAGTGATGAAGACATAGCCAGCCAATTAAACAACAAGGTGAAATCCTTCCATTTATATTTGCTGGCACTAGATGAAAGTAATGACATAAAAGACACTGCTCAGCTCCTTATTTTTATTCGGGGGATTAACGAGCATTTTGAGGTAATGGAGGAGTTTTTGGCCATGGAGTCCCTGAAAGGACAAACCCGGAGAGAGGACCTGTTTGACCGGGTGTCGGCTGTCATTGAAAGATTGAAGCTACCTTGGAGCAAGCTTGCCAACGTCACCACGGATGGATCACCTAATTTAACTGGAAAACGCGTTGGACTGCTGAAAAGAATCCAGGATAAAATGAAAGAGGAAAACCCTGAACATGATGCTATTTTCCTGCACTGCATCATTCACCAGGAGTCTCTGTGCAAGTCAGTATTGCAGCTTAATCGTGTAATCAATTCAGTTGTAAAGCTTGTTAACTTCATACGAGCACGGCAAATCCAGCATCGCCAGTTTATTGCGTTTATGGAGGAAACTGATGCAGATTACCAGGACCTGCTTTACCACTCTCGTGTCAGCTGGTTAAGTCTGGGCAAAGTGTTGCAACGAGTGTGGGAGCTGAAAGTCGGTGCATTTGGAGTTAATGGGAAAATCCAATGAATTTCCTGAGCTGAGGGACAAGAACTGGTTCTGTGACTTGGCTTATTCTGTGGACATTGTTTCATACTTGAATGAACTGAATGTGAAGCTACAGGGAAAAGATCATTGTGTACATGACATGTACACAAATGTGACAGCCTTTAAATCCAAGCTGACCTTGTTCTCTAGCCAAATACAAATAAATCCTTTGCTCATTTCCCTACATTACCCATGCAGACATAAGCACCTGGAAATGCAAAGAAATAACAGCAAATCTCTGGATGACCTGAACAGAGAATTCTGCCGTTGATTCTCTGATTTTGCAAAACTTGAAAAGTCACTTGAGATTGTGTGCTGTCCCCTGTCTCAAAATCCTGAAACGGCACCGCAGGAGCTGCAGTTTAGAACTGATAGATCTTCAGTCTGACTCCATGTTGAAGGATAAGTTTAACTCTCTTAAGCTGAATGACTTTTATGCTTCACTTCATGAAGCCAAGTTTCCAAACCTGCGGAGGATGGCACAGAAGATGCTGGTATTGTTTGGCTCAACCTATGTGTGTGAGCAGACGTTCAGCCTCATGACCATCAACAAAACACGTCACAGATCAAAGTTGATGGACCAACACCATCAGATCTATCCTGAGAATTGCAACAAAACTTACTCCAGACTTTGATGCGCTGGCAACTACATTGTAGGGATGCAACGATACCCCTTTTCTCCAAACCGATACGGTACCGATTCTTGGATCTGAGAACTCGCCGATACCGATACCGATACTTCTACCACACAAAAAAAATGCAATGATTTGGAATACAGATGTTATTTTCTTCTCTGCTTTCAACAGGAAAAGACTGTGAGGTAGATAAAAAGTAAAATATATGAATAGAAATCATCACAAATTAAAATATTAGGTGAACAGAAATGACAAGTTACAGTGAAGCCATTTTCAAGCAACTGTATTGGTTTTGGTTCTTGGTATCGGTTAACTTTTACCGATACTGGAATTGGTATCGGAACAGATACCGATACCAGTATCGGTATCTGTGCATCTCTACTACATTGTTCACACTGAAAAGGAATGTGTTTCTATACTGTGTTGTGGAGGGAAAAATGCATTTTGAAAATAGTTTGTACAAAAAAAATACAGGTGCGGGGGGGGGGGGGGGGGGACTACTACAAAACTGACTGTGTTGTAGCCATTGAGAATTACTGATGGATCTGAAAAGGGGAAGAAGTATATGGTTAGGTGGGCATGTGCCAAGGGATGATAATTATTTTTGTGAAAGATTTTTTACTGCTATAAATGCAGTTATTTTTCAAAAAAATCCTTGCATATTAATGCTTTACCACAAAGGCTGTTCACAGTGAAAATGAATGTGAGTTTCCATACTGTGTTATGTGGGAAAAAAAATGTATTTTGAAAATAGTTTGTACAAAAAGGGGGTTGAAAACTAGCAAGCTGACTGTGTTGTAGCCAGTGAGTCACTGATGGATGGGGATGGATAGGGAAGAAGTACAGTATAGAGCCTTCAGCTGCACCGCTCCCAAACTCTGGAACTGCCTTCACCCTCTCATCAAGAACATTAACTCATTCACAGAATTCAACAAACAACTCAAAACTCACCTCTTCATAACCACATATCAACTTTGAATTTTAGAGTGCTTTGTTTGTTGATGTTTACGCATGTTCACTTATTGAATGATTTGTGTTTTTATTCTGTACAGTGTCCTTGAGTGACCAGAAAGGCGCTTTTAAATAAAATGTATTATTATTATTAGTAGTAGTAGTATATGTCAAAGGATAACTTTTTGTGTGAAAGAGTGTTTATTTACTGTTGTTTAATAAATGCTGTTCTTTTTTCAAAAAGCCTTGCATGTTCATGCTTTTAAAGGTAAACCCTTTTATGCAATGACATTTCCTTGTAATTTGTATTATTCTGCACAAACACTATCCATCTGCTCCTGGAATGGCCCTTCTGTCAAATTTTTGAGCCCATTGCGGCCCACAAGTCAAAAAGTTTGCCCACCCCTGCTCTAGGGGGTACCACCACTGCAGTCACGTCTCTGGTTTACAATACTGCATTTACTATTCAGTGTTTTTATTGTGTGTGTGTATTTTAGAGACTTTTCGACATGGACAAATTTGACCCACATTCACCTTTATGCAGCCATCACCACCATACTCTTCCATGGATTAAAGGTATGACGCATATCTTTGTATCCCTTCACTCACAAGTTCATATTGTCAGACTTTTTCTGTCAAATGTTCTCCGATCTGCTCTGTCTGCCACAAAATATCTTTGTTGTGGGGGCTGTTGATGAATTGAAATTTAATGGCGCCCTGACCAATTACAGTCTTTGTCGCTTTTGACTGATAGGTAAAAAATGTGGCATCTCTCCGTCTCCCTCTGCAGGCCTGCCACATAGCCATTACCTTGATGCATTATGGTGCTGCGTGTCTCCCCCAGGCATACAGAGAAGTATCAATCAGGCTTAAGTATTTCAGACCATGACCAAATAACTATTGCCTAAAAATCATACAATTTTCTGATCCTGGTACCCTTCGTAATGAACCAAACAACTCCTTCATTTGTCTCCCAGATGTCTGCTCGCCTAGATTTCAGAAATCAAAAGGGTAACATTCAGAAGCAGGAACTCCCCTCTGTGTTTGGTATGCATTGAAGAATTGAAAAGAATTCATTTTGCGGCCTAGCCCTGGGGACTGCTGCCAAGCCATGCTTAACTGGGGAGCAGCATTAAGGCAATTAGCATGGGCTTTGCATTTGATTTTAGCTGGCAACGCTGCTTCTTTAAACAGCAGGCAGGATCGGGTGATTAGTTTCTGTGAAGATGAGCACTTTGCCTCCTCTGGTACGTGTCCAGGACAGGATTTAGTCCTCACACGTTTTGCACATACACCCTGTGCTTCTTACACACACAAGCATACTGCACTGACAAAAAGGAACTGCGTGGAATCGAAACACTCAAAGGCACTTTTACGTCATGGCAGAGGTGGACTCATGTCTTTTCATTGCATCAACTTTCAGAGAAATGATCTCTCACCGTCTCGACACTTTCATCAACCATTTAGGGCAGGGAATTCTTGCATCCTGCTCCATGTACTGAGCTGCTTTTCAGGTGTGTAATAACAGAACGTTCAACATCAATTGGTCTAGAGGTAATGTTCCACAATTAATTCTGACAAATAGACAATTATTAAGTCAGATGACCTGACATTGATCTTATTTGTTCATTTATGCCCTCCACTAGAGAAGAGAACTGAGGTCTGTAATAGCTTTTATGTCTGTAGATGAGAATTTCACCTGGGCTGTTACATTTAACGTGCATCTGTGTGAAGAGGAATGCAGCAATAGGTGAAAAAGAATTCAATCGTCACCGTCAACGTAATGTTTGCAAGGTGCAAAAAGTGCTGCGGATTGCACATCTTTGTTTTATTTTTTGCCCATGACCAAATGCACCTGCTATATGCTACTGATGCATAATGTATACAATGCACTGTGCAAATATACAGCATGCAATAATTAGGTTTGAAAGCTTAAAGAAAACATTCCGCTTGATATCAGTAAGACATGATGTCATACCAAGTCCAGGAGGAGAAAAGACGTTTCAGTGCAGTCGGGGAATTTCACACTGCAGCGCCTCAGTTGTGATTGTGAAGCTTACTTCAGCAAAGGGCCTGTTTCATGAGTCAGCATTGCTTGAGTGTTAGTCTTACGGGTAAGAACCTACCCCAAACCAGGAGCAGTCCTAAATTACACGGTTTTGTAAAACATCCAGGAACGAGTTTAACTAAAAGTCTCTGTAATCCTGCAGATCAATACAATTCATCTGATGAATGCATCAACACAGAGTCTTCTTCATAATCCGGTTTTGAATTAGGTGTTTAATTATAGCATCGAAAGCTGGGTGATAAATTTGGGTCAATCAATATTATGCACAAACTGTGTCAGGTATATAAAGTATACAAAACAGGTTTACGTTGCATTATTAGTTCTTCATAATTAGAGTCGGGGAGGATTTGGCAGCAGATGTGTGTAATCTTTGAATATAAGATATTCAGAGGAGAATGGGAAAAGCCGACGTGACCGATTCAGTTCATCAATCTCATCGCCTAAAAACATTAGCTGGTAAGAAGGTTACAATAAATACTGAGGTGTACAAAAAAAAAAATACTAACACTATGGATTCAAATCAATTTAGTGACATCTGAGTATGTTGTTTACTTCCTGTAAACTTTTCTTCAGCTGTCATTATTGCCACTGCATCACTCTCTGTTGTAGCAACCTCTGATGTTTAGGAGGGGAATTGCAGGAAGTGTAGTGAATTTTAAGAAAAACAGTTGGGCGCGCGCAAGGTTCGGGAGGCCACAAAGAGGCCTGTTGAGGACCGCTGTGCTAGATGATTGGCTGGACGTACGACTTAACGGAAGTAACGTTACCATATTCAAAAACATTTAGTCGGTAAGAAACTCAAAATGCAATAACAAAACTGCTAAACTCATTCACAAAACTTATGTGAAAGAGCAGAATCTAAAAGAGTCTAATCAAATCAAACTTTATTTATATAGCACTTAATCATACAATGCTCAAACTCAAAGTGCTTAACAAATTAAAAATGCCCCGCATACCCATATTCCCTCCCATCCCCAGAATTTAAAAACAGTCTG